>NW_011888941.1:528391-529745 GCF_000151845.1 Pteropus vampyrus
GAGAGGTGTGATTATTGTTGCCTTATTTTAGAACATGGACAATCCCCGAAAGAAGAACGTTTATGAAGACGTTTTATGTAGGGAATAAATGAAAACAGTTATCTTTTTCATGGATAGAAGTCCTAAGGTGCTTCTTCCCTGAAATATCATTTGATGCTAGTGGTTTTTTTTTTTTTTTGGCTATGTTACTTTTATAATAATTCAGTACAACTTAAGGAATATGGAGCAGAGGATACTTCTGTAATAGCTGGTATGTTGTGCTTTGGGTTCTTAGCAGTTGTGATTTGAGTTCCCTGGAGGTTGCCAGCTACTTTCTCAGTCTGAGTACTCTGTGCCTTATTGAACTAGGGCTTATCATGTAGATTTACTTTTCATAAACTCCGTTGACTCAAAAAAGGCTAAAGATAAACCTGACTCTGAAAACTTGTTTTCTTTACATAATGGCATATAGGAAATTTCCAGTGAGTTTCTAAATTAAAATCCAGAAATGAGTTCAGGATTAATTCAGATAGATCAGAACTGTTAAGCAGTTCTTGTTTGGCCAGTGTTACTTGAGAAGTCAGCTGTTAGACATATTGTGTTGGGGGAACCAGCCCTGGGATTTTCTGAGCTTCTGCCTTCACCGGTAAATGAAGAAGGCGTTATGCGTCTTTTGTCCTCTCTCCTTTCCTTTCTCCATATGTCTGAAGCTGGTCCTTTGGATGTTACTGGAGAGGACACTCATTATTTCACTCCAAGGGGAGGAGATGCAGGAAGAGTCTTTGAAACCTGTGGGTATATGGATGGCAGGTCCCCTGGAGGTGGCCGATGAGTATCCCCGGGAGGTGGCAGGTGAGTATCCCTCAGAGGTGGCCGACGAATACTCCCTGGAGGTGGCTGATGAGTACCTTGGGAGGATAGAAAATACTGTTGAGCCTTCAACATCTGCCTGCCTGGGTCTTTGGCTTCAGGGGTGGTTTGTATCACCTAGATCGATTTTCCCCTAACCATCATAATCTACAGCTTACACGATGGTCTGGTGAGGCTCATTCGAGGTCATTTCCCATCTCCAGCAGAATCGAGACTTGAGGCAGTGCTTTTTAACCTTGACGTTTGCAGTAACTGTCTTTTCAAACTTGCTCGGAAGACAGGAGTGTCGACATTCAAATGGTACAGTAAATGTTTGAAGATAGGTTTGTCTTCTCCGTTTGCACTGTTTGCATAAGCAGAGACCCTCCCTTATCGCTTTGAAAAGAACCTTATTTTTAGAGTAAGGGAAGGAAACATGTCTGTTCAGAAAACCTTGCTAAGTTTTGTGGAAGTGGGAAATTTCTCCTCAGTCTTCTTCTCTATAGCTAATAATAATAGCAATTAC
>NW_011888941.1:531140-552038 GCF_000151845.1 Pteropus vampyrus
GACATGTCACTGTCATTGTATTTTCTGAAATGGATGAAAGAAGACATGAATTACCACTATGTCAGTGAATGAGTGATGACAAGTAGCTTTAATTTAGAATCCCGAAAGAACAAACCCGTTTCTCTCCAGATTTTCGATCTAAAGTGAAATGAGAGACTTTCATCCAGCCCAGCATACACCCTACTTGTTTAAAAAGAGGTTTCATTTAAATTTAAGTTTCTTAAAAATAGAAATTTGTCTACATTCAGTTCCAACTTGCCTTCAGATTTTCTATTAAGAGTGCTGGTAAGACTAGAGCAAGGCAAATCCAAAATTTAGGAGCCTTAGGCGTTTGTGAGAATCATCTGTGTTAACCTGGTGTTAAGGTATCTTGGGGACACTTACAACAGCCTTCATATTTAGGGCTGTCAGGTCAGATGCTTCTAAAATATAGATGCAGATCTGAGAGACTTTTTTAGGGTTTACATTCGGTCAGCAATATTGCTAACGTGGTGAAAGTAACAAAACAAAGAGTTCTTTATAGGAGAACTGTGGACCTTGTCTCAGTAAGTGACTTGTAATAAGGAATAGCATTGATTGGGTCATTTGTGGATCAAGTGTTTATTAAGGCCCCAACTCTTCACAACAGTAGACCTTTTCAGTAAAAGTGTGTCTGCTCCCTACCCATGTGACAGGATTGTACATTGATCTCTTCACAGGGGCATGCATTTCTCTGACAAGATGCTCTTAGTTTTTATTTCTGCTCCACCCTCCCACCCAGACATGATAACCATTTTCACCAGGGATAAAAACAGGTCACATGTTAAACCAGTCTCTGAAACAGACAGTACTCTAAGGAAGAAAACCATGATGAGGGTAAAGGGTCCGCTCGTTTTTTCGAAAGCATTTCTAGTACATTTTTCTTACCACTCTACTAAGAACTGTGAGAAGTCTGGCCGTTAAAGACTGTCGGGTTTGTCAGTGGAATTTGTGGGACCCCATGAAAACAAAAGAACGAACATGGAAGTCTCAGAGTGGCTCCTAAAATTGGACAGAGCAGATTTAGAGAATTTGATCTTTCTATTATTTAGTGAAATTTAGTTTAGTTTTCTTTTTTCTGTTTACTGAATCATAGACATTAGATTTGCAGAGCCTACCTTTGGCTGGCACCAGAGGGTTCCGATGCCCCCGCGCTTTCTGGAGGGGTCAGGGGGCCCAAGCAGGTGCGCAGCCTTCTCCTTGGGCTGGGGATGCACGAGGGGCAGGTGCCAGGGCACCTCATGGCCAGGCCACAGCCAGGTGGGCTCCACCTTCCCTGCAGCTCTTGCCTCACTTGAAGACACAGTGGTTCAGATGGCATTTTCTGGCCATCTGCTCTTTGTTCATCTCTTCTTTCTAAGAACAGTGTTGGCTGGCTTAAAACTACTGTGCAGTTAATGTATGGTCTGAGCCTCTAAAACCTCAGTTATTTGAAAATGCCAGGAAATGCATTATTTTGAACAGTGGGTTTCCCAGAGAGCAACTCTTTGAGCAGCAGCAGTTTATTTAGTAACTTTTATGGTGGGAAGAGTTCTAGGTACTTTTGTCATCTAGAATGGGGTAGCAAATTTTAATTTCATTGTATTGATAGTGCAGTACTACCTTGTTAATATTCTGTTTCAGCAGGTGAGTCGCAAGCAGACTTCACTGTGTGAAACCAAGAGTTGAACATAGGTATAAGAGCTACTTTGCACTAGATCTGTTGAAAAGTGTTTGATGGCATATTCCTTCGGTTTATCAGTGCCTTTTTCAAAGATGACATATGGCATATGCAGCCTATAAAGATACATAGTTCCAGATGAAGTATCACAAGATTATTTTCTATAATAAGATTTAATGTTATAAAATAGGTTGAATCAGAGAAATACCGGAAGATGGAAAAAAGTGAAAATATCCCACCCCACACAACACTGCCCTCCTCTTCCCTCCCAGATCCTGCTGCTTGAGTAGAGCATTGCTCTATGGTGGTTTCTCACACACAGTATCATTCGCTCCAGGTAAAAAAAGTAATAGAACACACGTCTTCTGACTGTGCGTCCTGACTTTGTGTAGTGTCACACAGCGGCCTTTGGGCCATGGCTTCTGAGTTCTTTCTCGTTGTATATGTGACTCTCTGATGTGTCTAAATTTGAAATGCCAGACACACGTATACAGACACACAGTCGGACCTTCCAGTGCTCTGGATCTGAGGTGCATCCCGGCTGTCAGCATAGACTATGTGCAGACACTTAGCGTCCATGCTAAGCGCCTGGCTGAACTCCACGTGTGAAAGTGTGGTTAAAACTTCCTTTCTGGTTGTGTGCTGCTAAATTGATTTCTGGAGCCATTAGCATGGGAAAAAGCCCCAGAGCAAATTAAACCCTCTGCCCACTTTCGTTTTGTTGCCTGCTTTTTCCCTCCTCAAAGTAGGTCCACTCCTCAGGTTCTCACTTGTGTTGACTTTTCTTGGCCCCAGCTAGTGTCTCTGCTGTGGTTGCTGCCAGTCACCTACACGTGTACCAGATTCCTAGAAACCCCATTTTCACGTGTCCTTTGATTCGTTTTTTCTTTTTAAATAAAAAGTATATGCCATTATTGTTACTGATAAATGAGTATAGTTTTCATTGTTTTGGAGCATTTGTGAGAAACTTCTTTCGTATTTTCTAAGTTTAAGAAGTGGCTTGATTTGTTGATCCACCACAGTAATATAATATATATTATATTCAGGAAGATTGATGCGTCTCATGCTTGAATTACAGGCAGGGAGCTGATTTCTACATCCTATCCTCTGGAATTTTAATTTTGCGGGATTACTTTTCTAATGGCTGGATGAGAGCTTACTATAAAAATGCTGTTTTAGGGATCTTGTACATTTTGGATTATGCTTTTAACTGTAAATATTCATTTAAGGAAATTTAAAGTCATATTAAAATTACATTTCACTTCTGAGAACAGCACAGATCTTTGGGAAAAATTTTTAGGCCAAATGTAGACCTGTTTCCTTTAGTTTTTTTCCCCTTTCTCTTACGTAGTTTTGATTTTTAGGTCCATTCCATCTTTTTCCCCTTTCCCTAGTTATAGAAACCTGAGGTTTCTTGCCTAGGGTATATTGTTGCTTAAAACAGGCAGTATTGAGGAATCCAGGTTTACAGAGTTATTAGCAACTACTTTAGGTAAACAACAAAAAAAATTATGTTCTTATGTCTATACCCTTTTCCCCTCAAACACATTTCGAGATTGGCATCCTAAATTGAGTTAACTCTGAGAGTTTAGGATGAGACCAGGAGAGAACACTTAAGGCTAGTCCTGGGGCTGTTTTCGTGTATGGATTCTTGGTCAGCATTGGCATATATTTCTGCTAGCTTGTAGGAGAGAAGAAGATCTGGCTCCCAAAGCGGGAAGGTAAGCATTGCAGGAGTGATATAATTTGAATTCTTTAAGGGAGCAGATATTCCCACCTTCTCATCAGAGATGGTCTGCACTTCAAGCAGCCACTGGCGAAAACAGCTCAGTTGGGACACAGGATTGGATGCTGTGTTCCAATAGCCTTATCCAGCTCTCTTCCCTTGCAAGGGATGTTAGTTTTTTCTTCTAAGCCTTCAAAAGGGATTAGGAAAGTTGTCTGAGCTCATGAACAAACTAACCAACAAACAAAAAAGTCCCCAAATGTCATTTCATTAGTAGCTTTGCTAGACAAGAAGTGGGCTTGATTGATCTTTGCAGCAGCCTTTGAAAATGGGGAAACACTGAGGAGGTGACTTGCTCACACAGGCAGCAGCACACCATGTGATTCGAGGGGAAGATGCTTGAAGAACCAGGAGCGGTGGTTGATAGCATGGGAAAGCCAAGCGTGGAGTTCGCCCTGGGGAGAAGCAGAGGACTTTTCACGTCCTTTTGGCACCTATGCTTTCTAGATCGAACAGTTAGAGGAGCAGCCGCAACCCGAGTCTTTGGTGTAAATCAGAGCATCTTCATATTTTTTACGGAGTTTTCCAGAGAACGTGGGTGGGCACTGTGTGTGAATGATGATGTACCTTGATTTTTTGCTTTTGAAGAAAAGTCTAGAGTGCTCTGAATGAAGCTGTTCAAGGCTGGGAAGCACCTGGCATAGAGTTCCATTTACATACCTTAAACCTGTGTGTGTGGGTATGTGTCTGTGTGTGTGGTGGTAACAAATACTTTTGGCATTTGCCTTTTAAAAATGTTCTCACTGTTCTGCTTTGGGATGGACGTCAGAGTCGATTACTACCAGGCAGGGGATTAATGACGAGCCTTCAAGTGTCTACTTCATTTCTCCACACTAAACTTGGAATGTACGAGACTGCTTTTAGTGGTAGGGAATGAGGAGACAAATTCAGGGTCAGCAGGAGGATCTCACAAAGTGGGAGGGGTCCAGATGATGTTGCCTTCTGCTGTAAGCCCTCGTAAGCCCTCCACCCTTGTATCTGTCTTTCCATTTCACAGCCTCCCGGCCCCACAGCCTTGGAGAGGCTCTGCGGGCTGGCAGTGGTACCCGCTGCTGGCAGGCGGGTCGGTTGCCTGTATTATTTTGTATGCCACTTCCATATCCTTGTCAGTATGTTGGAAAGTCTGACTTTAAGAGCAGCTTTTCAGTATAAATGAGCATTTCCGCGAAGAAGTCAGTGTTCCACACTTGAGTGTATACACATTCCTATCAGGTGAAGGAACATGAAGTCAACGAAAAAAGGAAAGGAGAAAACAGACCAGAAATTGGTAAACTTTCAGTAGGATATTTTAAAAAGGATACCAACTTAGCAGAAATGCTCTGTTCCTTCCCTTTTTATTTTTGTGCCACCCTCGGAGTAGTAGAATACTCTGGTATGAGACTGATCTCTGGCTTCCCAGTGCCGCTTCCTAGTTCCAGCTTGGTGATCTAGAAAACAGACAGCTTAACCCAGGAGTGACATGTTTCGTCTGCAAAGTGGGGCTCAGACCAAAGACCAGAGTTGGGAATTCCTTAAAGCCCTCTGAGTCGGTCGGCAAATACTTATTGGGTTCCTACTGAGTGCAGGCACATACTTATTGGGGACCTACTGAGTGCTGTCTCTGTGGAAACAGATGGAGCAGGTAGTGTGGTAAGGAAAGTGGATATGAGACAGACAACTCCTAGATCAGCGACTGTGTGACATGGAGGTCAAGGGACTGTTAGGAAGTCCTGAAACTGAAACCGGGACTGGCTTTATGTACAGACAGGTGGACTGTCTTTAGTTAGGGGCCTGGCTCCAGGCAGCTGTAGACAGCTGACTAGCAGTGGCCTCTGGAAGCTTTGAGGGCCATCAGTACCCTGCGCATGTTGTCCTGGTTGGGTGCCCGGGGTTTGCGTGCATCCAGAGCTTCCATGTAAGCTACTATTGAATGGAGGGGAAAACATTCACAGCTTCAAGGATAGTTCTGGTCAGAGAGAGTTGTCTGGAGGTCAACTCTCTCTGGTACACAAGTACCTCAATAAAAGTTGAGGTACTTGTGTTGAAATTTGCTTTGGAATGAAAAGTGTGCAGTCTAGAGCTATAAATCCACATGGGTAGAAGGGTTTTCTTGTCACAAGTCTGCACGTGAAGTGTCTGTACAGGTGGTGGGCCGTGGCAAGGCCCCATCAGCTGGAGGGGACTGGGCTAGGCATCTGTAGCCCGGGTTCTCATTGGCAGAGTTCCTGAGTGAAAGACAACATCTTAAGATTCAGCTTTTACATTGGAAACAGTGACCTGTGTGCCTCTCAGAAGGGGACGGGATGGAGGAGCTTTGTAAGCAGGATTGTTGTGTAAATGTGAGCATCTGCTATCTGTGGCCAGCCTCAGGACTGCCCTGGGGTTTTCCTTTGTGGTGGGCTGATGGTTCTCATCACAAGGGCCCAGTGATACCCTGCTAGTTCTGGGCCTTGCACTATTAGAAGCAGTTTGTGTTCATGTGTTCATTGTTTTTAAGTCTTTAAATAGACCAGGTTCAAGCATATTTCTGAGGAGCAACCATGGTTTGGCAGGGTTGTGGGGAGGATGCCCTTCGTCAGGCTTGAGGGGCCTGTGGTCAGGACACCAGCCACAGCGCCTGTTGTTCTGACTCTGTCCTTCCTGAGCTCCCAACCCCTGGCCTGGCTCATTTCGTGATGAGTGCTTCTCAAAGCACATTCCTTTCTTTTCATGTTCCTACTTGTAGGATGTGGGAGAAATGGTCAGTGGAATAGGCAAGTCATCTCTTTTTTCCCCCATGTCTTTTTTTTAAAATTATTTAATATTCTTTCATACTTAGCTTCCCCAAAATGGGTTAGGAGGGAATTGGGTAAAATTTGGGCAGTGAGGGGGTAGAGTAGGGTGGCGAGGAGGGATGCACGCAGGCCCATTTATAACTGATTCTAAAGTTCTCGTTAAATTGCCCTTTATGCACTGAGTTATTTGAACCTTTAACACCTCAGATGCAAAGTCTGACTTTAAGAGCAGCTTTTCAGTGACCTCAGATGCATGAATCTTGACTTGGGTCTGGAGAGTCCACTTAAATACGTGGGCTCTTTTCCTTTTACGTGGGATTCTTTGGTCCCAAAGGAGCCAGCATAGAGGGAGGTGTCAGCTGTTATGATCCCTTGTTGGTGCTGTTAATAGTTGAGTGCGTGCTCATGCCCCTCACAGGACAGGCGACCTCAGGGTCTGGCACACAAGCCATATGGATGTTCCCTGAGGAGGCTGGAGGACAGCAGTTCTCAGACTTTATGATGTTCAGCTTCCTAGTTTTTGTTGTCTTTTCCCCCTTTAACCTCTCTTCCTTCTAGGGTGGTAAAGTGGATTAAAATTAATTTTGTGTTGAAGTTGAAAATTTTGTGACATGCCCAAGGATGGATGAAGTCACCCCACAGTATTGGAAACCTGGTCTGTGAATGGAAGATTACTTGAAAGCCAATGAAAATAAAATAATGTTGGAATCACATGGTCACATGAGTTTAAATTTCTTAGGCTACGTTCATAGTGCGCCAGCTTGTCTTTTATCAAACAGTTAATTTCTCAGGGATTCCTGTTCTTATCTGCAAGGTGGCTTTATCCCATTAGTCCAACTGCCTATTGGTTCATTCTTGGCTCAGAAGGGGAATGCCACTCCCTATATCAACCTACGTTTCTCATGTCCTTGTTCATAAGACACTCAGCCCACCTTCTGATGATCACAGTTGACAGGTTCACGCCTTATGCCAAGGGCACTTTACATTAAGCAGTTTCAGGATAAAGGGAGAGGAAAGGAAAAATGACATTTGTGGTGCACTCAGCTGTGCTAGTGCTTTCACATGCAAGGATTTAGATTACTGTGGTATTCCTACTTAGCTGAAGATGGAACTAACTGGAGGCTGAGTGAAGTTAAGTTACCTGTCTTGAGGTCCTAGAGCTTGATGGTGCTGAGTTGGGATTTAAGCTCATCCCACTAGACTGCACCAAGTGTTAAAAATCATGTCCAGGTCATTACCACTGCCACCAATGCCCCACATCCGTTTATGAGACCATGTCAGTCTTTGGAGACCCAGTCCTACTTCTGTTGGTGCCAGGCTCCAACTGCAGGGAGCAGTGGCAGCCTTCCACTGAGTCATGGCATCGGAGGGCAGCAGCAGACAGTAGGACAATGGCAGTTCTGTGCTTGTTTCAGAGTGAATGATGGAAATAACAACAGCCAGCATTTATTGCATGTTTTGTGCATGCCACGAGTTAACTTGGCTCCAGGAGCATACTTGTACACACACTATCTCATTTAATTCTTCAAATTGATGCCATGAGGCAAGCACTGTTATTAGCTTCAGTTTTCAGATGATGAAACTGGGGATAAGAGATGTTTTTGCTGTTTGCCAGAGGTTGTATAGAGCTAGTCAGTGGCAGACAGCTATGACTTGACTTCCTTGATGAGTGTAACCATCTTCCCACATCTGCCTATGATTAAAGTGGTTAACTCAGTTTCTGTAGTGCGCCCTCCCCCATAACATGCATTTTCAAAGAAAATCTTTGTTTGAAATAAAGGTTTTGAAACGTGCCTTTGGCATTTAGAACACCAACATTCTCATGGTGCTGCTTTCAGGAGACTGGAAACTGTTCATTCCCTGGAGGTCTTAGCAAAGTGAGGTAGATCTTCATCTTTTTGATTGAGGTCATCTGAGGAACCAAGTCAACTGGTACTGTAAGGTCCCCTGCAGCTCCGATTATGGGACAGTAATGTGGAGTTTAACAGATGTGTTCCACTTTTAGCCTTTATATGTGTTATCCTTCCAGACATTTTTTTGTCTGCAAGAATCCACTGAGTTTTTTTAATGCAAATGCATGATGACTATAGGACACTCAGTGAAAACATTACCAGGCTCCAGTCTAAAAGGTAATCCATTTGTTTCAAGCAATACTCATTATAGAAATTGCTAGCACACTAAGGGATTTTGGTGATTGCTTTGTACTGAGTCAGTTATGCAACTTTTAGACAGTTACCTCAGCCTTTTGTGGTTTAAAGGGTTAAGGGTCATTCACACCAAGGTGGCTTAAATCTTCAAACCACAGAAGGTTGAGGCAGAGGTTCCTGTGGGCATCTTGGTTCCTGCTGCTTGGAGATTTCTCCATGGGCCTTGCAGGAGCCACTGATGCACCCTTTGGGGGTGGTGATATCTTTATTATTCCTATTTCCAGGGACAGAAGAGGAGGGGATGATTGAGCAACCAGCTGCGTATGGCACTTGGTTTTCTTTCTTGTAGTTGGAAAGGCTCAAAAAATTAGTTACTTTTGTTTTTCAGTGTTATGTTAGCATCTACCACTGCCTGGGTCTTCTGTTCATGTGACTGTGACATACTTTCAAGGAGAGCGAGAACCCGCCAGGCATCTCTTAACACTAAATTGCTGCCCAATTCTGTGAGAGGTCACTTTCAGGTGCTGTGGGTTGTGAGGTGGTTCTGGTCGCAGTGTGTTGGAGGCTCAGAGCAGGGGAAAGTTCCGCTGTTGTTAAGTTTTCCCTGAGCAACGTGAACTCAGCCAAAGCCCCAGAGGGAATGAGTGTGGTGGTACTGGCTGGTACTGAAAGTAGTGGCAAGTTCTTGGTCCTCAGCAGCAGTTGTTGGAAAGGAAGAACCTGACGACTTTTTTGGTTTATGAATTTTTCTGAGGGAAAGATGTGGCAATAGAAGGGAGGGACGTGAGGATATTGTTTATAATGGCCATAGAAACCCAGTGCTTATGTGCTGTCTCATGGTAGTGAACTGATATGCTGTGGTTAAATGCATCTGTTTTTATTACTTATGCCTTGCTCCAGAAAGCATTTACAGTGACTGTTTACTATCCAGGTGAAGCCACTGAGGCTGTGAAACAGTTATGGATATGAGCAGCTTTACATTATTAATTATATTAACTGAGAAATTAACAAGGAGTTGACTTTATTTGCCATATTTGAGAATCATTAATGACTGAGAGTGACAAGGTTTGTCAGATGCCTTTTAAACATTCAACTTGGCGTTTTGATTTTTTTTTTTAAGCAGAGTAAAAAATTCTTGTATCTTAGGCTGAGATTTTTAAAGGTTTTCTTGTGAGCTTCCTAGTTAAGGCCCTTTGTGTGTTATGCTGACTCTGCATGCCCATGACCAAGTACTGGGGAACAAGTGACTGCTTACCTGCAGCGGAGGGAGAGGCTGGCCCATCTTCTTGCACCTGTCATACTTGTCTGTTCCCTCTCTAGTGCCCTGAACACATCTCTCCAATTATTCCAACCTCCAAACGAAACTCTTCTGGAAGAAAAACTTTACTCATGTTAGTTTGTAGCCCAACTACAACTAGAGACAACTGTTGAAACTCTGGAAAAATGATACTTTGTGTATCATCTGTGTCTACACAGATTAAGTTTTTGGTCACTCTGTCTTCCCACTCCATGTTTCTTTTGCATGAATTCCTCCTCCCCCAGCTTCCTTCTCCTCTGCCTCTTATATTTCCCCAGTGGAGAACTCTGCCTTCTTGCAGAATACTACGGAGTATATGTTGCCCTTGAAATTGAGAACTTGACCTAGCCTTGGATTGCTGGACAGGGCAGTTGGTTCAGACAAGTAGTTAGGCTTCGGACAGCTAGTGAATGAAGGCCATCAATCCCGCAGGACTAGTTGGTCCCCTGCCTCCGGGCATTCCCAGCCACAGCCTGGGCGCACGTATTGTTCGCTGCCTGCTTTGTCTTTCACTCGGTGACTTCAAGTCAGTGCACATCTATCTGTAGTGACTTGTGTCATATTTCTGTGCTTTGCAGGGAAATTTTGTTTGCAGATGAGTTTCTCGTGTCACAGGTTCTCAGGTTAAGTTTCCTTTTTCTATTGGCCACTCCTCCCTCTGATCGCTTTATCCAGACTGTATATTAGCAAAGTCTGTTGCTCCCAGACCAGAATTTCGGCTTATGGATTTTCTAGACACATTTTCTTTAGACCTCCTTATAGATCAGTTAGCATTTTTTGAGGGAGGTGCTTTAAATTTGTGGTGAGAATGATATGAAAGGGCTTAACTGAATTCTGTACCTTCGATTAGAGAGTGAATCTCTGAGCCTTGCCATTCGTCTTTGAGAAGGATTTGATTGTAGCGCATTCTTAACTTGGGCCCTTTTTTCTAGGAGGAAAGAGGTATTAAAATACAACTCAGCATTTTTGTCAGAAGGAAGTGTTATGAACACTTTGCAGCTTTCGTAAGAATGTGCGTGAAGCCGTAATCCTTGACACTTTTCCTTAGTGCATTGACTGAGGTAGACACAAAGTGGTTCCAGATTACTCTTCTCACTGCACTGTGACCTGGACTCTGGAGTGTGCCTTCCTGGTGTCAGTGCTAGCACTACAGGTGACGAGGGCTGGGCGGGGAGAGATTTGCTGCCTTTTTACTGTGCTGAGCTGAGTTAACTGCCTAGGCTTTCTGGGCACATAAAAGTAATTTCCTGGGCTTCGCTTGCCTTGAAGACTTGGCTTAGTTTTTTTTTGGTTGGAAGGGTGTAAGGGGCTTCGTTCATGAGGTTGAGTGAGCTCACTAGAGTGAATAATTGGGAGTAGAAAGGCGTGCTCTTTTGTAGCCTAGGCTCCCAGCAGGATCATGTATGCCACCCCTGCCTCTCTCTGGGCCAGCCCGTATCAGGAAGTCATGACGACACTGTCCTTAATTAAGCTCCCAAGTGCTGCTTCTTAGACTTGCTGTAAGATTTCGGCATGAACCCTCATAAAAATCTCATGAGCTAAGAGGGAACCTGGAAGCTGAAGGATACTTCCATGCTGCAGCTGGGCGTGTCAGCTCCTGCCTCATCACCATTGGAAAGTACGGTTAAATACCGCGTACGGTTAAATATCACAAAGTCAGAGGTAAAGAGATTGCCAGTGACAGCACTGGAGTCTAGCCTGTGTCTTCTGGGTCCCAGGTCTTCTTCTTCATCACAGGTGTGTTTCATTATTGAATGGCCTCTATTATGTATAGGTAGACTCCCCGCTCTGCTCTTAAGCTACTGGGTGGGCTGTGTTTGGATGTAGTCCTCAGCACCATCACTGTCTGTTCTTCCGTCTGCTCCATGCAGAGGGCAGTGGCGCAGGGTGTGTTGGACTGTGTACAGTGGCGCAGGGTGTGTTGGACTGTTAGGCTTGCGTTCACAAGCATCTGTGTGTCCCTTTGGGATAAGGAGGAGCAGGAGGGGAACATTTTTCATGTGGAAAGCTTAGGGCATAAAGAGCTTTGGGACTTAGTTTTATACCATTACAGTGCCATTAGAAACTCATTGAAATAATTACAGTTTGACAAGTGCTTTTGGAAATAAGGATATATTAACTTTTTAAGATCATCTCTGTTGGTACCCTCAGAATACTTCGTACAGGGTTTTTCATATACTGTACAGCATCTCTGTTTCTGTGTCAGACTTTGTTTCTGAGAGCACCTTCCTGGTAAATAATAAATAGTAAATGAATCGATTGGACCTACAAAAAGTAATCTGTACCTTGCAGATGGTCAAAAATGAAGACTGGAACCCAGTCCAAAACCTTTTTTTTTTTCAGTTGAAATCAGACATCTAGTAGTCACAATGGCCCATTAACACAGACTCCATAGCGAAATAAACTTAAAATAGTTTTTATAATAACGAGTATAGTCATGGAACCCTCCAGGAAGATGATAAATTAGATATCTGTGCCTCAAAAGTGTGGTGACTGGCTATTGTACATTCTTCATTTGAAAAAAGGTGCTAATGGAGGAATTTGAGGACACATTGAACATTGTCAGAGACAGCTTACTCTGCATTTATTTATGCGTAGGTCAGGTCAGTGATCAAGGGCAATAAAGTTTATCATTTCCTAAAATTCCACCAGGATTTAGGCGTCCTTGCCACTCTCCCTTGACAGTCTTAGCCCTGACTGAGCCCACAGCTTTGCTCTGGATGCTCACTCATCCTCTTGGGACAAAACATATGGTGTGAAGAAAAGAAAGAAGACTCTTGGGCAGTTTGGCAGAGGCCCGGAAAGTGGACCTTAGGAATGTCACACACCTCAGGCGGCATGTCCTCTTGGTGTTAAATTGATCGCTCTTGTGAAGAAGGATTGCCATTCTACTTGACATATTTTAGAGTTCCTGGTTTTACTTTTCATTAGACTGTAAAGGTTAGACTTCTCTCTATTTGAATGAAGTTTGCTTCCTTGGGAATTTTCTTCTAGAAAACGGTCGTACCTGTTTTTCTTTTCTTAAAGAAGTCTTGCATAGCACCATCTTCGTGGCATTTCCTCTCTGTGCTGTTCTGAATTCTCCAACCAGGAGGAAAGCTTTGTTTTTTGGAGGGGAGCTCTTATATAAGTGAAAATTAACTGAGCTTTTTCTTCATTTCCTTTAAAAAAATTTAGACTCCATTTCACTTAAGCCTTTAAAATATTTTCGGACTTTCATACTATCTAGGTTCTTAGCTGGCTCTCAGACTTACTGAAACATCTGTATACAAACTAGATAAGATGTTCTTAAAAAATAAAGTGGTGGAGAGGCAAAGGAAAACTATTGTTTGTTAGAATAATGCTTTTTTATTTTTTGTAGCTCATAACTGAGTTTAATTCGTTGGCAGTTACATAATGAAGACTAGGTTGAATGCAAAGCACCAGCTTTTTATCTTTGAAATCGTAGGTCCCCGGGGAACAGAGCAATGTTTAAGCGGTAATAACTAGAACTTGGAGCAAAGTGTTTGTGTTTCATGAACTCGCTCTGTAAGTTAGAGGCACTTTTGTGGCAATTGGTGTAGATGAAGTACTTCATATTTAAGATTGTATAAACTCGGGTCTTGGGGTTCATTCTTACTATTAGACACGCTTTTTTTTCCTCATGATAGTCTCCTCGTGGTAGACCGTGGAATAGTGTGGCTTGACCTATCCCAGTGCCTTGCCTGAGGTTTGCTTGGGCCCTGTCATCCAGCAAACACTGATCCCATGTGCTGTGTGTGTCTGACATCATGCTGGGTGCTGGGGATGTGGAGGCGAGCGAGAAAGCCAGCCCTTACCCTCAAGATCCTCTCAGTTTATAGGCAGGTAATTGAATTACAGTGAGAATTGGGGCTCTGAGGAGAAAGTGACACTTCAGTCCTCTCTTCAGCTGTAACTCCCCACTCAGCAGTTACAGGCAGCTGGGTTCACAGCCAGGGCCTCCACACGCCACCATGGTTGTTAAAGATAGGTGACAAGGGGACACGTGACTGGGGAGCAGAGTCTTGAAGGATAGACTGGTAGCAGAGGCCTAGGCTGGCTCTCAGGCCTGGGCTCTGTAGGACTGTAAGCTCGGGTGAGTTAACAACCCATGTTAGTCTGTTTCCTTGTCTGAAAAAATGGGCCAGGAGTCCCTGCCAGGCAGGGCTGTCGTCAGGATTAGAAAGCACATGGAAAGTGAGCCGACTTCTGGTTAAGCATTCAGCAGATGGTGGTGTTAGGATTCTGGGGATGGCCTTTGTCATTGGGCATCATGTGTCCACATTTAGAGGTGCCTATTTTAAATGGGAGAAGTTCTCGTGAAGAGAATATGAAATCTGGCAAATTGCCACCCCTTGATAGGATGCTAAGTCTACCCTGGTGTATGGATCCTCGCCTGGCACAGGTAGCACAGTTGGTCACGTCTCTGCCCTGCCCCCACTGGGCTGGTTTTCCCTTGCAGTAACTTGAATTTCTGGGATTCAGAATGCCTGAGGAGTTTTCAAAGGAGTTCCTTCTGAATGGGACCTCTGTCCGGCCCAGGCCCTCGTGCTCCGGTTCAGGCCTGAGTACAGAAGTACTTTTGATGCATCTGCTGAGTTGTCAGCCCTTGTGGAGGTGACACACTGAAGTGGCACAGGGGCAGATTATTAAGGGCACAGCCATCTAAATGGGAGCTCTTTAACAGAAGTCTGGCAGCAACTGGAGCTTCCTCATTCTAAATTGCTGAGAAGAACCCCCAAGCATGTGTTGCACAAAGCTTTACTGTTGTCTCTCTGGGGGCTAGCAGAGGGCTGCGAGGCTCTCTGGCTTGCCGAAGCCCCTTCCTCCTCCGCCCCTCAGTGCCTGGCTCTCCCTGTGTGGGCGTACTTGGAGCTGGGAGAAGGAAGAGTTATAGAAGGCAGTGGCCTGCTCTCTGCTAGTCTTCAGCAGCTGTGTGGGGCTGGTGGAGCCTGGGGTGTTGAACCGAATTCGAGTGACTGCCATTTGTGGAAATGTGATTTCTGATCAACAGCGGGTAGATGGCTACATGGGTTCCTCATGGCAGCCTTTCCGTCAGTCTCCTGGGGCTATAAAGCTACAATAGCCAAGTGGCTGAGGGCCCCAAGTCTGCAGCCCCAGGGGCTGGTTTGGAGCCTTATTGTGCCACTTACTAGCTGTGTGAGCCAGAGGTGAGTCACCTGGCAGAGGGACTTAATCAGTAAGGCCACTTTATCTGTTACCTCAGAGATCTGGTATTGCTTATTCTGACCAACTATGCATATTGGATGAAGGCTCCATTCTCAGGGCTGCTGCAAAGTTGGGCAGGAGCCATTCATGGCAGAACCATTTTGCAAAGTATAAAGCACAACTCCGTTAATAGCGTTACCTTTGTGAGTCATGCCCAGATCGGATGACCTTGTAAATACATGTGCGCTCTCATTTTCTTTTGATTTTATCTTGATAGTTGTGATTTTTCTAGGGTTCTTTTGGCCAAGTTGGCAAGCTCACGAAATAAATTTTCAATCACTTGCCTTTTGATTGAAGAATGACCATAGTTTTTATGAGAATATGCAAAAAGGTGCACAGTCCTTTGCATCTTCTAGGTAAAGACAAAGTGAGTAAAGTAACAATTTTCAGATTTTTAAATCTGTCATTATTTCTGGCAAAGTAGGCTATAGGTTTCGTGGATTCTAGACTGCATAGCAGCTTCGTGAGATGAACTAACTTGAAGTTTCATCAGACTTTGTATGAGAAGCAAACGAGAAGAATTAATAGAATTCTGATATTCTGTGAGATAGGGTTATTTTCCAATTTTGGAACTCTCCTTTAACTTAAAAAGAACTCTTCTGGTGTATTTGAAATACAGTCTGACTTAAAAAGATGCCAGACACAGTGTGCCAGCACGAGGTAGATGGAGGGAGCGCAGGGTGACCTGGATCCAGAGAGTTCTGCACACAGTGTGGCTTTAAAAGCTCTTTGCCTGAGCAAATGGGAATTGCTGACAGCAGTGCTGTCATATTCTTCTGGGCAGTAGTGACACACCTTTACTCATTTGGTAAGTCTGTGTAGGATTGATGTCCCTTAAGGAGGATTTAATGTACTTATAAATATTGTTTCTCAAATACAGGAACACAGGCTAAAAACTGTATACTATGTACGTATATATGTATATGTGTAAAACTATACCTTATATGTGTAAATGTGGATGTCGCACCCGCGGAGCATTGCATGGCAGTATCACACAGAAAGGTGTTTCTGAAGAAGGCCCCCAAATTGAACCTTGCTGTTAAATCATAGCACATTTATTAGAAAGGTCCCTGTACTGAGTGTCAGGTGACTTGGAATTTAATCTTAGTTTTGACACTTAGTTCGACACTGTGATCTTGGCTGAATCTTTGCCTTTGAGCTCAAATTCCCATTAGTAAAGTGAGGATGAGAACATTTCTTGTGCTGCTTACATCCCTGTGCTGTTACGATGGTTCACGTGAGTGAACTATTACAGCGAGTCCTCACCAAGCATCGTCCAGAGGTTCTCGGAAACTGCGACTAAGTATAACGGAACGGTTTTACCCTAGGCCAATGGATAGAAACAAGGGTTAGGTTCCTACGGCATATTTCTGGTCACAAAAACGTCACCAAACTTCAAAAGACCTAAAGTACTTCTAATATTAAACACTGAAATAAATGTGAGCTCTGCATACATTTGAGAGAGATGAAGAAAAACAAGATCATTGTTTTCCACTCTCCCAATTCCAGCTCTGGGTCACGGTGGCCAGAGTCTGTCCCGGCAGCTCAGGGCACAGTGGGGACCCACCCTCACTCAGACTGGGACAGTGCAGACACGCTGAGTCTCCTCACGTGCACGTCTGTGGGATGTGGGAGGAAGCCGGCGTCCCCGGAGGAAACCCATGCAGACCCTGGGAGGACGTGCCAACTCCTTACAGATGGTGGCCCTGGCCGGGACTTGATGACTTTTTTTCCTCTGGGAAGCTCTGGAGGCCCAGAGCAGCCCCTGGCTGGCGGTCTTTGGGGTGTGGTCCAGCTCTTTTTAAAGTTACTTCTCAGTGTTTAAACCTACACGCAATTTGACTTGATGGGGTAGTTTTGAAGGAAATTAACCTTAAGCCTCCAATTTCCAGCCATAATTGGCTTGAGAACGTTATTGTCAAACAGTTGGGGTTTCTGTTTGTTTGTTTTTTCACTTTAAAGTTTTCTTTAAAAATAAATTAAGCATTGCTGTTTTTTCCTAGCTTGTTTCCGGCTTTAGGCTCTATAGGCTCATTTCCTTTTATGTTTCCTGTACTGGAAATCCTTCTTTCAAACTCTGCCTGGTTGCATAGGTTGAGGCAACTTCTTTCCACCTGAGAGATTTGTTGACAATAAAAAGAGAGTGGTTAAGTAGAACAATGGGTAAGTGACCCAGTCTGGTAAGAAAAAGCCACAGTGGCATACATGTTCGGGATACTCCTTTCCGAGAAGGAGTAAACTGGCAGCCAGGTGTACTTTGCAAACTGTTACCTCACTGGAGGTTGGCTGCAGAGGTTCTGTAACTCAGCTGGGTTTCTGTTAGAACATTTTTAAAATTTATTATGGTAAAGAGTGCATCTCTCCTCCCCCAGGCATGGTTTTTCAAAAGCTCTTCATTTGGAATTCAGAGGGAGGTAGAGCTGCATTTTCCTTGCGGCAGCTTCTGGCTGCGTCTGTTGTCTCCAGAATGTCTTTGTCCTTTTCCTTGGGAGATGCCTCAAAATGAAGCGTTTGGTGTGATCAAACTCCTCATAAACTCCTCACTGTTGGAGCTGCTGCTTTCTCTGTTTTTATCCAAACCAGAGTCCTCACTGGGCACAGTTCTGGTGCTGCTGGTCTCCCAGACTGAGATGGTCCCCTCTAAGTGGCCCTGCACGTGGAGTGTATGACAGGTTGTCTTAGCCTTTAATTAGGCAGGAAATTTGCTTTAATAATTGCTGTGACAGCTTGGCTTGCTAATAATTGGCTTAGAGCAAGCTATAATATCCTGTTGCTTGTACTCAAACCTGTTATTTTTTTCCTTTTTCTTACTTTTCCACAAATAAAACTGCCTTTTGGATTTGGTACTTTTCTTCCAATAAAAGACTAGATTTCAGACTTTTTTGGAGTAGCTAATTTGAACACAGATTTTCCTTTCTCTTAATTGTCACTTACTGGTGTGCTTCCTCTTTACACGTGGCTTATTACTGCAGTTACTGAAGCAGCCTCTCTATGTGATTCTCTTGCATCATAGTCATAGTAATATTTTAATGTCATAATGAGTTGGGGCATTAAAGTGACCTATTTGGATTTCCACATCCAACGAAGGGGTATACTTGTCCTTTTCAGTACGATCTTGATCTCTTTCCTAGGTAGTTGACCAGTGGGCTGGGGAGACAAGAGAACATTACTACATTTAACTCATGCTGTTCATTCTTAAAAGTGACCGCTTTTACCAGAGAGTGCAGCATTGGGTTAGCAGAGATGAAGTCAGCCCCTCAAGGAGCAAAAAGGTCTTCATTCAGCGATGAGACCGCAATTTGGTCTTCAGTTTTCAGTTTTGGCTTAGATATTGTACAGTTTTGTTACAGTCTTGACCTTTCAGATTTGCTAGCTTTTCTGTAACGTTAGTGTCTGTACAAACCACTCAGTCCACTTTTTCCTGTGTACACCTTGAGATAAGGCAGTAACCCCTCTGTCATCGTCTTTCCCAACCCCAATAGCATATGGCCTCACTTTTTTTTTCCTGTCATCGGCAGGCAGTGGATTGGGGTAGGTTAGCAGATTTGCTCACAGCAAAGAGTGTTTGCAGCCATATCATTGATGTTGGGACTTGGGCAATCGAGGTCCAAGAGTTTTAGGAGCTACTCAATTAA
Organism: Pteropus vampyrus; assembly: GCF_000151845.1. Classification (NCBI taxonomy): domain Eukaryota; kingdom Metazoa; phylum Chordata; class Mammalia; order Chiroptera; family Pteropodidae; genus Pteropus; species Pteropus vampyrus. Next base: position 549,666 of record NW_011888941.1, read on the forward strand.
ATGTCTGTTAAGAAAACACCCTTTTCTGGCCTTTGTGTTGCTCCTTCTCCTTTTTAGCAGAAAACACACGTACATTATTTGCTCTGTGGTGAGAAGATGCTAGTTCTCAGTAGGCACAGGATGTCAATGACCACGGTTGGTGAAAGCCTGTTCAAACCCTTCTAATTTGGTTACAAAGCTAAAAGGAGAAGAATCTGTGATGGTCTGGGGTTTTATTTATTAGATGCTAATTTAGTAATTTTAGATGAAAAAGAAAATCTTTGCCTTTTGTTTTTGCCAAAATCTCGTGCATACTGTTGACATATGGCTTCTTGGAAGTAACTATAGTTTACCAAATCTTAAGTGGTGGTATGTGATGTGGCTTTTTTTAAATGAGAAAATGAAGTGCTTGATTAAAGTCTCTTTTATTCTTGAGTTTTCATTTAAACAAAATGTGGAGTGAGTTTCAGATCCTTTTAACAAATATTTACTGAGTGTCAGCTAGTTGCTAGAGTTGTAACAGTGAAAAGTCAGCAAGGTAGGGTCCCTGCCCTTCTGGTATTTACAGACGCATGAGTTTGTTCTTAAGAGGAGGGAAAGATGGTTGTGGTGGATAGAATTTTGAGAAGGAATAAGGATAAGTTCATGGGAGTAGAGTAGTGTAGGGTGGAAAAATCATTCAAGATTTGTGTGGTGTATACTTCTGCATTATATTAGAAATGAATTGAGTTATTATGTGTTTTTATATTAATAATAAGATTGTGGAATCGTGATCCTAATCAAGAAATGTGAGATCTTGAGTCATGATTTTGAGCCATTTTGTTGGGGATTGTATATTTAAAGGAATGTCTGGAAGGAAATAGGGGATGACTGACAACTGACAGGTGATTGATTTCAGTGAGGTAAAGTTTTCTGAATTTTATTTGGTATAGTTTTATAAGAAAAATTACATTTCATAAACTCATTGACTAGGAGGGTGACTAGCTTCATTCTCATCTCTTAGTGACTGTTGGTTGATTGATCATATCACTTGTTCTCTTTTGGCAAATAAGGTCTGAACTTTAAGAGAGTTGCTCGTAGTTTCTTTCCTGTTAACAAGATGTTAACATACCTGTAGTCGGAACTTCAAAGGTGACCATTTAAAAATATGTCTTAGGTCTGAATTTCACAAAACATTTTAGTTCATTCTAATTTCTGTAGAATTAAAATGTTATACTGTAAAACTTTGGAAATGCAAATTTAGATTTAACGTGATTACTGTCAGCTCACCTTCTGTCCAGCCTCATTTACTACACAGAGGGTAGCTCTTCGAGTCCCTAGTGTCCTCCTTGCCTAATCTCCATTGCTTGGACTAAGACGTCTAACCTGGCATTCTTAGAATTGCCGCTGCTGTCTTGCGTGACAGCCAACCACCAGACCCAGAATTGACCTGGTGGATACTTAGGCTGGAGCCGACAACAAGGTGGCACCACATTGTGGCAGGATCTAAGACTGATGTGGATTGCATAGATAGGTGCTCTTTCCCCCCATAGAGCAGACATGCTGATAGAGTGAGCAGAAACGGGAGAGGAGCAAAAGCAAACCTCCTTGCACCTTCCTGGAGACATGATTAACGTGGTGGGAGAACTTGTTCCAGACCACCGGGATGTGCAGTGAGGTGGGACCAGGGCGTGGCTGTTTTAGTAAGTCCCCCCTCCCCGCCCCCCCTTGCTGTATCATTTATACTTAGGCCTGGGGCTTCTTTAAGTGTGCAGATCCCTCTCCTCTTGTCCTGTCCAGTCGTGTAAGTCCATTTTCCTCTCATGTATTCCTCTGAGCTAGCTGCTCAATCTCTCTCTGCTGAGTTTCAGGTGCCTGCCGGAAAGGGGGGTGGGGGAAGCGTTTTCCCACCTAACATTGGTACTAGCCCTTCTCTGGTTGAGTTTTGTTCCCATCACCGTCTTTGCAACTGCACAGGGGGCTGTGCGGATGGCAGCCCAGTAGTTTAGCTGCACTGTGGTTCCAGTTGATGAGGCCAGACCCGCCGTTGCTGTTCCCGCCTGGTGATTTGAGAGCAGTGCTCCAGAATAGATGCCATCGTTTGAAGAATTGGACACTGTAATGAGAAGATGCCCTGTTGACCCACTCACTGTCATTCTTTAAATAGAAGCAAAATCCCTATGTAATTTACTGGAGTCCTAAGGGTAAAACACAATAGTTTGATGCCTTGTGATGGACAGTTTGGAAATCTCACTGCCGGTGGTCTTGACACTGAGGTCTGTGGTGGGTCAGCAGGACTTCCCTGCGGGCCTCTCAGGTCTCCCTGAGCATGGTCAGGCCAGGCCTCAGGCTAGACCTACCGTCCCCATGCTGCATGACTGCTCTGCTAGGGCTCAGAATCCTGCTGGCTGAGTG
>NW_011888941.1:553303-554765 GCF_000151845.1 Pteropus vampyrus
CTGGGAGTCAGTGATGGTGCATGTGTCATTCCAGGCCATTTGCTTGTAGTTCTGATGAACTAAGGTTTCCTCCTCTCCTTTTTTAAGGTCTGTACGGTGGCTGTGGCACTCGTAGGCTTTGTAGTTGTATGCCAGGAGTCCCCACCAGTCTCAACCCTTTAGGCTCCTTGCATGTTATTGTTGAGTGGCTTTCCAGGGCCACTGCCAGGTGCAGTTTAGAAGGGTAAGTTGCTGGGGGCAGCTGGCCTATAGCCAGACCTGGAAAGGGAAGAATGCCAACTGTCTACCCCAGAGGCAGGTGGAGGAGCTCTGTGCCCCGGGAGTGAGCCAGATCCCAGGTGTCTTTGGCCTTCATTCGATTGTATTTCCTGTGAAGATTTTGTGTCGCACTGAGTTTGTTTCCAGATGGGGCTGTTGAAGCTGGGTCAGCTCTGGCAGACTTGCCAGAAAGTCTCTGAGGAGAATGCCTGAGAGATTGAAGACCTTCCTATTTGAGGTTGTGTGCAAAGGTTGTGTTTACAGGTCACTGAATAGGTTCATCGCACAAGCATCACACTCAAGACTCAGCCTTCATTGGCCTCCTGATTGTTCTTTGAAAACCTGTTTACTGAGGGCCTGTAGCGAGGAGGTGCAGGGCTGGGTGCTGGGGGTGGGGTGTCTTCTGTCTCTACCTTAGAATCTAATAATTAGTGACTCACCATCTGGGTGCTTTTTTCGTCTTTTTGTTTGTTTGTTTGTTTGTTTTCCCCTTTAAACCAAAAATTCTTGAAGCGCAGTGAAGGGCCGGGTGACCATACCTTCTGTTTGCCCAAGGCAGCTCTGGTTTGCACCTGCTGTCCTGGCACCTGTCTTATTAGTGCCTCATTCATTCTCAGGTGTCCTGTTTGGATGATAAATTAATATGGTCCCCCCCAGGGAACGGGGGAAGGAGGCAGGGCACGTCTTTGGTAGTTTACCAGTCACTGTTTTTGTTGGAAGGTTTTGTGGCATCTGCTACTTGGGCTTCTCCCATGCTGGCGGGGCCACACCTGCTGTTTTATGTATCTGGAGATAACAACCATGCATTTATTAGCTACACTGTAATCTGGGGGGTGGTGTTTAGGGGGGCTTTTCATTTTTTATTGGGAACATGGGTTTTGGAGGTTCATACTGGAGTCCGACATTAGTCTTCGTGGGGCTGTAATTGCAGTTATTCTGAATTATTTAGCGGCGATTACAAAATACTCAAGCTCCAGTCCTAGGGATTTTGAGCCAATAGATGGGGTGAGGCCCAATCATGTATAATTACCAAAAAATAAAAAACACCCAGCAACAACACAAATCTCTCCCAGTGCCTGGTTGTCAGCCAGGGTTGAAGAGCCACTGAGACCGCCTCTGATCCAGGGCACCTGGCTCATGTCAGTATTATAGAGGTGAGTATTCTGAGCAGTGAGGGCTGGAGAGCTCCTGTGTGTGCCTCCCC
>NW_011888941.1:556265-579618 GCF_000151845.1 Pteropus vampyrus
ACTTCTGAGAAGTTAAATGACTCTTTCAGGATCATAAATCTGCTGCTCTGTGGCAAAGTTAGCAGTTGACTCAGATAATCAGAACTTATTTTTACTTTTAATATTGTGGGTTTATCTTAGGAAAGAAAATTTTGGTGTATTTGTGACTCTAAGGGTTTCAGTTCAGAGCCCTCTTTCTACCTGTGGTTCTCTCAGGTAATTCTGGATGCTAGTGGCTGCTGGTTGCTGAGAATGCCTTCCTTCCCTGGAGCGGCAAGTCCATTGACAGATGTCGTCTCTGCAGGGGGTCGATGAAGACCAGAGGGTGGTTTTGGCCTGACCCACAAAGCAGAGTCCCATATCCTTGGGAATAAAGGGACCCCGGGCACTCCTGCCCTCCCAAGTTAAGGATGTTGGAGGCCAGAGCCCATTAGGCAACTGCATAGATTTGTGAGTGTCTCGTTTCCTTATCCCTGACTTGTGGGGTTTCTGATTCTCTCAGGCAGCGGTGAAATCTTAGGTCATTTTCTGAATCTTGCCCTTTCTGACTGGCAGCCCCAGGCTTTGCCTGGACTCCAGTAATGTTCTCAGGAGTTCTGCAGGGTGGGTAGGAGGTGACTGTGGGAGTAGCAGTGGGGCTTTGGGGTGATCACTTGGCAACTGTCAGGCTTCTTAGGGTGCCTTGGTTGCAACACTGGGGGCTATGGGACCAGTTAGGGGTTGACTGAAGAGTGGAGATTGAGTTAGGAGGAGTTGAGAGGAGAGAGTGTTCATAAAACCCTAATGGAAGCGGCCCTCTGCCCAGGGGCCCAGGCAGGAAAGTGCACGTACTTGTATGAAGGGACATACCAACCCCTGACTGACCACAGTGCTTCTTTCTCACCAGCTTTTGCATCCCGACTTCCACCCGCCCGCCATTGTCTCTTTGCTGAGTGGAACGGGAGTAGCTTCTGGAACGATGACCGTTAGCTCTAAATTGCTGTGGCCTGTAAGGAAATGTGCTGATCCTGAGTTAGGATTCCCTCTCTCCCTCTCTACCATGTGGCCGTGGGCTAGTTTCTTAGTCTCATGGAGCTGCCACTTCCTTCTGTAAAATAGGGATGATTTCCTTCTTTGTGAGATCATGCTGAGGACTGCCTTTATTATGTGTTCAAGTGTCTGTGCACTTGCATGTGCCAGGCACAATAGTAAATGTATTTGTTGAAAGAATGGATGTGTAGTAGCTGCTTCTTTGTCATTCTTTCTTTTGCAGGGTGGGAGAGGAGATTTATTGGCAGGAAGGAGGAGACAGAAAAGTGGAAGCATACACTTTATCACCACTACACTTGGCCTACTCCTTTAGTTTCATAACATGATCAGTGCCTGGCCTCGTCTTGAGTGGTCAGGGAGGGGTCAGAACACTTAACTTTATTGGCCCACTAGGTTTACTCTAGTCTTCGTGAAGTTATAACACTGTTCTTCTATTTACTCATTCACAGAGTCTCTCATTATGCTTCTTATTCTTAGAAAGCTATAATGGGCAGGTACAACTCAGAAACGGTATGTAATACTGAGGAAAACTCCTGTTTTTTATAATATGGTTCTGTGTAGTAGATTGTGATGTTTAACAAAAGATGCTTTGAGGGGAGAATTTTCGTTTTCGATCTGAGGCAGGAACTCTCTCTATTTTCTGTGGAAATATTTCTTAAGACATCAGTGATCTGTTTTCATTTGACTGAGGTCAGTTTTGCGGGACTTGGTATGAGTTGGCCTGAGGAAGCTTTGACTTTGGAAACTTGAGCCCACCGAGTGGATGCATTATTCTGGTAAACAGTGTCAAGCGGGGCCTCGAAGGGGGCCTCGAAGGGAGACTTCCAGATGGGACTTCTCTTGCACCTCTCTTTTAGAAGAAATAGGAGACTTGGGAGAAACGAAAGGAATACCCTGTGAATATTCAGCAGAGGCAAATGCAAGTTGTGTACAGGATTTGAAAGCCGGAAGCAAAACAAATATAGTGGTCCTTGAGTGATGTTTCCTCACAATGTTGATGAGATGCATAGGACTTAACTCATTTATATCAATTAGTCTGTGGTAAAATTAGTTTCATTACTCGCTTTGCTTAAAGCCATAGAATTCATCGATGATATTAAGCTGCCTTTTAGGGACCTCATTCCAAGAAGGTATTATGTCCCTAAACTGTGCCAGCACTGAAGACGCAACAGCTGAAGTAGTCTAGAGTCAGAAACGAGATTCTGCTTGTATTTGGAAATCATTTGGGGAGACACATAGCTGCTTACAGTGTGACTTTATGTAAATACTGTAAATATATCCAGGTTCAAGGGCAGTGTTATCTTAGAGTCAACTTCTTGAAATGCTAAGAAAAAGTAAGGAACAATTCGAAAACCGTAATTGAAGGTTGGGCTGGTGATGAGTCGGAAGGACCAAGGGTGGATCAGGAACCTAGAATGGAATCAGAATCCCTTGTATCACTTAATCGCTTGGCCTTTTGATTAGTCTGAAGCTTTCAACTTTTTTCTCTAAGCCAATGAGAAAGCTCAGTTTGAGTGCTTTAGCGATGCTTGAAGTGATACTTTAATATCGAAATTACACGGTGGGTATAATTCTGAAAAACCAAGCATACTATGAAGTCACAAGAGACAAATGTAGGAAAACTTCTTGGTCTGGGATGGGGTTAGTGATGGGAGAAGAAGAAGAGAACCCACAGAATTCTGTGTTTCATCTTTTGTACTGGGGAAATGATTAGCCATTATAATAAACAAGCTTTGTGTTAAAAGTCACTGTTTTGTGTGTGATTGGACTCCTCAGGAGTCTTGTGGATTCGTAGAACTCTGGGGTCCAGCGTCTGCTCTGGCTTCACAGTGGCTGGTGTGCTTCAGCGAACCCTGTGGGTTATGTTGTACCTTGACACTGAGTTCCCCTGCTGCTCTGTCATGAGGCCTTAGCTCCCTATCCAGATTCTTTCTTAACTCAAAAGTTAAAACTTTAGGTAAAAAAAAAAGAAGATGGGACTCCTTGCTTTGGAGTAGGGACCTCTGGTTACCCTGCATGTTGCCATGGGAGAGCCAAAGACAGAGGAGTTCAGACTGCGAATTATATTCCAGATAAACATGGGTTGTTAATCTTGTAATTAAAATAATGAAATGTGGTATATGACTTGGTTTTAGTAAGAAAATATATCAATATCTAATAGCAGTTACAGATGTTATTCATGGTATGGGTCCTAGAGAAGAGTTCTAGTTATGCATTTTGCTTGAAATATGAATAGACATTTATTATTTTGTGATAGCGTTTATATAACTGGGTTTATCCTCTTCGAACCCTTGAAGATATTTCACACCAGAGGGAAACACTTAGTGACCGTGGTGGTTTTGAACTTTGGAAACTTTGACCTCAGAAGACTCCCTGCTGCCTTTGTTCAAAGCTGATCTCAGACACTGTGATGGCTTTCGCAGATCCCTCACTATTTTTAGTAGATTCAGACAGTCAACAAATATGACACTGTTTTATGTGCAGCTCTTGCTGTGAGAGCATTTAAGTCGGGAATGTGTGTTTTATGGGTTGTATGTGTGTCTCTATAGTTCAGTTGTCTTATCCAATGCTGAATTAAATTACCTTCAGGAGTACAGTATTTAATGTATCTTGACAGTCATATGATTGAATTTCAGATCTTACATGACCAGCTTAATAATTTAGCTGTTGAATGTGGTATGCCTTATCTGATATTGGTAAGGTAGAAGAACAACTTTACACACACGTTTGTCTGGTGTAAATATGGATTTGGACCTTTTTCATGCTATTAAATACTCTTTTGTTATTTTAAACTGAAATTTCTGAATTCGAAGTCAGTAGGATTTTTTCAAGTGAGTAGAGGAAAAAGCAGGTGCAAATGTGTATTAAATGTTAGTGATAGATCTGAAATCTCCATTGTTTTAGATATTCTGATATGAAGACTTGCCAGTGCCTTTTCTTTTACTATTAATGTAAGAACAGATATTCTAATTTTTGTCCTATTTTGTATTTTCTGGACTCTTTACTATTGGTGCTTTTTAATTTACCAGTCTCTCTATGAAAGCATAATTCCTCACACTGGATGCTAACAGTCTAGACACGGGCTCACATGTACATCATAGCGAGGGCTGCTGCCTCCCTTGGAAGGAACACTGTCCGTTTGTCAAGCAGCTTCACTGGGTGTCCTCAAAAAGCAGCTACCCTCTCCTGCTGCCTGGCAGTATTTCCTCTCTTGCACCCTTTCATTTATGTGTTCATCCAGGTTGTCTCCACTTCTCAGAATAAAGGTGATTGTTGCCACAGTGATAGGACACCTAACTGGAGCTTACCTTGCTGTCTGGCCAGCCACCCTCCCCCCACCGCCCCCCTTCTTGAACGCAGCTGAAAGTGACAGAACAAGCCTGTGGGGCTCGGTTGAGTGGGCCCTTTCTTCATAGGAGTTAGAATACCTCTGCCTGTCATCATGTTCCCTGAGGCTGTCACTTAATTTCTAGGACAGGATAGTAATTGATGTTCACAGTGATTCTCCTGAGCCATTAAGAAAAGCATCTTTAACATGCAGAGTTTACAAAGATTCCCACCCAGGTCGGTCCCTTAAGGAAAAAAGATGCGATGCATAATTTTACCTTTTTAGCTGTCTGCTGACTCAGCTATGGAGAATGACTCACTTAATGGAAGGTGGACACTAGCTCGTTGAAGTCTTAGCATGCTATTTGACTGTTTCGTTTTTAGAAGTTAAGTGTACACATTCTCTGCTATTGAGACATAATTTTCCTTAAATGGAGTGTTGTTCCAGATAAGGTAGCTCTGACCTAAGAAAGGCATAATTCTGAGTCAAAGCCTTTAATTTTAAACTTCAGGGAATAGAAGCACTGTGTTCTCATTAACTCACAAGTCTTGACTGATCTTGTAATACTTACATATTCCTGTGCTTTCTCTGTCTTCCTGCTCATCCACAGCCTTGATCATGGGAGGAAAGAGGAGGCAGATAAACAGATGTTAATTGTAATAAGAAATAGTAGTTAACAAGGATAAAATGTGCAAAAATATGAGCCTGTTCACTTCACGTTTGGTTTGGGTTTTGGAGGAGCGTGATGAGAAAAGCACGTGTCCGTGGAGTCATGCTGCCATTATTTCTGCTGTATTGAAAGAAGGTGTTTAGAAGACAGATGTTTCTTGAAGTGCTCTGAGCCATCTCTTTCCCAAGTTAATTACGTGGTTCCTTTTCTGGGATGGCTCACAGAGTGCTGTCTGGATAATACGCCTGCTGCCTTTGGTTGAATTTTGGATTTTTGCAGAAAAGAACACTCACGAGAGGGCCCCGTTTTTGGAGTTTACAGTGCAGAACCAGTTAAGCTGGTCTTTGATTTGGGGTTGGATGTATGTAGAATCTTAACAAGAGTGGTCACTGAACTCATGCCATTCACCACTGATTGTGTAGGTTCTATATTTGCTCTTAAAAATAAAATATAAGGGGAAGTAGATTGGATTTTTAAAAAAGTTTTTAAAAGACTATTGTTTTGAGCAATTTTAGGTTAAACAGCAAAGTTTGTAATCACAGAACTAGCTAACAAGATAGCTAGCGAGTTGCTTTTCAGAGACAGCAGAGCAATATCTCAAGTCATGCAGCAAAGCATGTGCAGAGGAGAAAACTTTGACTTCCAGCTGCACCCAGAACCAGAGTCCCCTTCTTCCTCCCCACACAACCAAAGGATACTACTGGAACCTGAACACCAGAAACCTTTCAGAAGCCAAGGGTCCGTTGTCCAGGAAGATCCGTGTTGACGTCCCTTTACCATAAATGACCAAGTTCCAAAGTCCTCCAGTTAAAACTTGCCCTGCCAGCACTTCCCGCCCCTTAAAAACCGTTGGCCTGATCCAGTGAGCAAGATGGACTCGAGGCACCACTAGGGCTCCCATCTTCTTGGTTGGCACCTTCTTTCCTTACTCCATACTCTGACGTTTTGAGTTTTGGCCTTTTCGAAGCATTGGGCACATGGACTTTGGTCTGGTAACAGATTGAGAGGGAAGTGCAGAGATTTCCCATACACCCCCTGCTACCACACATGCATAACCTCCCCCGTTGTCAGCATCCCCCACCAGACGGTACATTTGTTAATCGATGAACCTGCACTGATACATCATCATCACTCAAAGTCCATAGTTTACATTAGAGTTCATTGTTGGTGTTGTACATTCTCTGACTTTAGAAAAATGTATAATGACATCCATTATTCTAATATGGTGCGGAATATTTTCACTGCCCTAAAAATCCTCTGTGCTTTGCCGGTTCATCCCCCTTCCCCAGTTGGAATTTTTAAGTTAAACTATGAGTGATGTGAGTGAGAAATCCTGGGGAGAGAATTGGCAAACCAGGTTTGGCTTTGCCACTAGACGTGTGTCTTCTTTCCAGCTTTCGGTTTCTCTCATCAGTAAAATCAACTGTTTTGTTGAACTAGGCTTGCCCGTTCATTTCAGAATATAAGTTATATGATTTTTAGGATCAACATAATTGGTGTTTGTTAGAATTTGCTTATGATGAGTCTAAACTTCTTACACCAAAACTCCCACCTAAGACAACGAGTGCATATATTATTGTAATAAATACTATATAGTCCAAAAAAGATATGAGAACTTAAATTTGGGCTTTTTCATACAAGCTCAGAGAAGTAATTTCCAAACCTCAGAATGCATAAGACTCACTAGACACTGGATGAAAAAGCCATGGATGCCTGTACTTCACTTACAGAATTCTCATGTTTGGGTCTGGTGTGGGGCCTGGAAGTCTGCATATCATGGGTGAAAGTGAGAAACTGAACTTGACTTGACACCTCTCCCCCGACGATAATCCTCTTATATCCCAAATATTACATCTCCAAAGCAACAGAACACCACTAAAGATCATTTAGGTTGAGGAACAAAGCTTCCAAGTTGGATGGCATGGAGGCAGCCAGGTTTTTGCCCCTCCTGGCACAGGTGCACCTGTCACATCATGGTGGAAGCCCCTCTTGCAATTTCAGGGAAGACTGGTCGGGTGCAGTGTCTGACACACTCCTTTTGTCTTTACATGTCTGGAGAGGGGTGATGCAGCGTTGTGACACAGCGTCTAGTCCTGGGTGAATCATTGCATTCTCTCCCTTTCTCCTGGACTGTGGATAGCTACATACCCGTCCCTTTCTGGAATTTGATAAGGATTATTTGCAGCTCAAATCTCAAGGGATCTATATTCTGTCCTTTGATTACCTTCAGGGCCGTGAGGGCAGTCCTTGAAGGCCCACTGTAGCTTCCGTGGTGGGTCTGCTTTACTGCCCCATAGGAGAGGTCACTTCTGGTCAAAGCAGAGCAGTTTTCACGCCGTCCTGTTTCCTAAGTGTTTCTGCTACAGAATGCAGTGTTTTTCTGTCACCATGTTATGTTCCTTGTGGGTTTTTTCACACCCCTCTAAATTATAAGTTCCTTGAAGGCAGGCATGATGTTTTATCCCTTGGCAGTGGTCGGAGGCGGGGGACAGGGGTGGTGCACGTCCTGGGCACTGGTCAAATGCAGTCAGTCTTCAGCTTATTGAGATTTGCCTTGGCAGGCTTTGCTGTTAAGCAAACAGTAAGCCAAGTTCAGGCAGTTAACTCTCTAAAGTTTTTGTTTCAGATTGAACTCAACAGAAAGAAAAAAATCTGATCTCCAATGTTTGTTGAAAGAAAATTTATGAGATGAAAGAAGGAACAAACAAAAGCCCATTATCAGTTTTAGAAAGCCAGGGGCTCTGAATATGCTCACACCTGCTGTCAGATATCCAAAGGTGTCCTTCTGAGTGTTCTTTCATTAACTTTTCCCGATTTCTTATAGGAGGAGAGCAAAGGCCAAGGATTGAAAATAAGTATTATTGGTTACTGTGTTGCCATGTTTGAGTATAATCACTTAAAATATTTATGTTTCAGAATAGTGTAATTGGCAGTCCTTTTGTAAGTTGCTTAGATAGGATGTTTTTGTGGTCATTTCTATTTTAAAGTCCACACCTGGGTACAGGGCAAAGACTGGGTGTGAATCTTGAGCTAATTAACCCTTCTCAGTGCTTCAGTTTCTCATAACTTGGGGATAATGACATATGTTGGGATATATGAGGGATAAATAATAAAATGCATACAGAGTGCCTTGTTCACTAAATGTCTTAAGAGGGAGGATATCATAGTGCCTTGTGTCTTGTTCTCACAGCCCTGTCTCCAGGATAGGAATGCTTCACAGGTGTCACAGGGCCATGCTTGCTTCCAGGTCAGGCTGTTAAGTGTGCACACATCCCTCAGGGTTGTCGAGGGGAAAAAAATATTTGTTAATCCTAAATTGTGTTTGCTCACCTTACACAGTGTCATAAACTTAATAGAATTGCCTTCTCCAATATTTGGTCTACTCTCTCTCACTTCAAGTACAAAAGCTTTATGATTCTGTGAAGAGAGGTGAGATTAAGTAGAAGCAGGAACAGAAAAGGTGCTCAGTTGCAGTGTACTTCCTTGTTAAGTTATGAGGTGGTGGTGAAATGTGGTAACAAGGATATGCTAGGGAGGGTTGGAGAAGAAGTGGTAAAATGTTTCGGTCGGATGATTGGTGTTGAACAGCGAGTGGCATGACCACCCTTAGGGTGGAATCCTAGTGAAGGGCTCTCTCTCTCATTTCCTTGATTCATTCGCATCCCCTCTGAGTTTCCCCTTGTGAATGAGACCACTGGAATTGCCTCTCATTGAGCATCTTGTTCATCAGATGAATTTTAATAGAGCTGTTGGGGTCTTGGTAAGGATTATGCAGCACGAATTAGTAGTTACCTAGTACTTGGTGGTGGTAGAGAATTAGAAAGATAGGAACATCGCCACCTTTTTCTCTTGAGATTTAAAAGCTTCCCCTGACTGCTGTTTCTTCTGCGAGGCTCCTGTCTGTGGGTTGGGGACAGACTTCTTTAGAGGCAGATGGGCTGCCACAGTTGCCCTGCATTTTATAACCATGTGGTGGTTTTTTTTTCTTGGAACTTGTGTCATGTAATGCATATTTGCAAACGCAAGTTGGCAATTTTGACTGTTAGAATCATGAAGGAGAGTAGAAAATTAGGGCATTTTCGTTAGCTTGGATGTCTGCCAGGAAGAGTTTGAGTTTTCCTTTTAAAAAAAGAAACATGCATTTTCCTCATTTAAAGACTAAAAATGAATCAAGTGCCATGGAGGTTGCTTTACTGAAGGGGACAGTTCTTGTTAGTGTGAAACAATCTAAGTTTGCCTGAAGTAGCATCGATTAGAATAACAGTTTAATTCTAAATCTTGCTATGTTTACTAATCTTCTGAGAGAATTTGCTTTTCTTTAAAAGCAGATGACTTCAATAGCAGGAATTTGACGAGTTGGCAGAAATACTAGGAGTCTGTCTCTTGTGTTTTTATATAGTCTTTGTGAAAAGGGGTCCTGCTGCCAACATACTTTGTGCAGGTAACTTAGTGATGATATTCAGTCAAAGCCCTTCATCTGTGGAACCGGGCGGCGCCCTGTTTCATTGCCCTTATAGGATTTTTCCGGTTTTGTTGGGAAAGTAGCGGTGAATAGTATTGGGCTTTTCATCATCAGATTTCTCACAAGTGCATTAATAGTTACGTGGTGTCTCATCACTAAAGCAAGCCATGGGCCTTGAACCTCTCACCATGTCCAAGAAATGTAGACAGTAGGACAGAAGAGCCAGGTTCATACATGGATATTAGGTACGCACGTTTAGTACTAACCGAGTCATTTATGGGTATATTTTAAGAATAGGCAATGTGATGGAAAGAAGGGTCCTGTTAATGTTAAGATCCTGATCTCCCTGAACAAGCCAGGAGTGTCAGTGACACAGCATGCTGGCTGCAGTCTGGTGAAGGAGGGTGGTCATAGTATTCGTCTGTGGTGAGCACATTATATGAAGCAGCCTTTAAGAGATGGAATGGAGGGTGAAATGGGATGATATGGTATATTATAGTCTCAAACTTCAAAACACCCTTCATGCAACTTCCTCATTAGCACACAATTACATGCGAAGTGTAACATTCAATATTTTCAATGCAAGCTTTACTTTTTCTCAGGCCGTTTTGCTGGCCATTATGGTTCGTTTGTGTGATGGTGGACCATCTCAGCAGATAGATTAGATTATTATTTCTGTTTCAAATTTAGAGGTTTTCTTTTTTCTATTCTTTTTTTTTTTTTTTTAACATAGATAAGTACATTACTTTAGGATCCTGCTGCCTCCCCACATATTGGCTGTGCCTTTTGAAGAAGAGAAATGGGCCTAAACAGACCAGGCTTAAGGTAGTTGAAAGCTGAGTTAGTGAGCGAGGGCCAGGAATCCGCATGGGCATCTAGAGAGAGTGGACAGAGGAGGACTCATCTGAGTGCCCACTAGAGTGGCGGTGTCTGCGGGTAGATGAGAGCCGGAACGAGGGTCTTGGCCTGTGCATTGTATTTGTCCTGATGTCCTGTACGATAAGCTGTTGAGCAGTCCCTGCTTGTGAACTCCTGGGCCATTGCTGGGCTCCATCCTACTGTGACCACATACAGTTGAGACATAATTGTAACAGTGTCATTTTCATGGAGTTGTTTTGTCTCGTTGTAACTTGAGTTCCTGCATACACTTTCCAGAACACAGATAAAGCTTTCCTTGGGTTTCAAGTTCTAAAGTTTGCAGCACTCCATCATGAGACCACAGAAGGGGCAGGCTCTTGGAAAACATGGAGTCATTCTTCCTGTTTTACATTCGTTGCAGAAGGACCATTTTTCACAGAGTCCTTAAGTGGATGGTGCTCAGGGTACCTGGGTAGCTCTTTGTTACTCATCTGGGAAATGACCAGCAGAATGTTCATGGCAAAGAATGGATGGAGAAGAACCATATGGAAAAGAATTAAATCCTAGTATCCTTTCTGGGTGAGAGGAGAATGATCTCAGATTTGTTTGAAATACTTACTAGTGTAAATGGATAACAGAGTTTTAGATTCTAGGTCGGGAATTATAATACAGCTGTAAAAGAGCTCTCTCCCTCCCCCAGCCCCCTCTCCCTCTCTCCACCACTCCCTTTCTCCCCTCTGTGTCCTCCCTGCCATCTCTTTGTACACTCCCTTTATTCTAGATAATTATTCTCCAACCTCCCTACACTGGAACTACAAGAAAGTGTCAAAGAAGACTTTAATATGACTCTTGTAAAATCAAGTAATGGGTATTGGGAAGTCTACTAGGGAAAAATGACTGTTACCTATTTTAACAATAAACATTTAGAGGTGGTTTTTTTTTTTGGTCATTTTCTTCATATGGCATATTAGGAAAGAGTGGTCAGCCTGTTGTGGAGAAGAAAACATTTAAGTTTCTTGGATTGAGAAGTATTGATATGTAAATTAAACCCTGGAAAGAAAGAGGGAATGAAACTCATTTGTTCTGTGAATTGTTTTGTTTATCAAGTATGGTTCATTGGTGTTAAAAACCATACTGTTCTATTGGAAAGCATGGGACTATTTCATCATCACTTTGGGAAAAAGTACGGAAGAGATGATACATCGAAACTTCAACAGTTTTGTTCTAGTGATTGTGCAAAAACGGTTGTGCCAATTATCTTTCTTATTCTGTTTTTCAGGGTCGACATGTTAAAACAGGTCAGCTGGCAGCCATCAAAGTCATGGATGTTACCGAGGTAAGGTTGGGCCACAAGTATATTTGAAGATATTATTAGATAAAAGACAAGGATCCCCCTGTCCCTCCAGCCCCCAGTGTAAGAGTGTTGTTCTGTTTGGAGACTCGATCTTGAACAAATCGCCCTCCTATGACATTGTGAGTTCATGAGGTTCAGCACAATAGTTGGCTTAAATCGTTGCAGATGGTCCCCAAGTAACTAACAATCAGTAGCATTTTCTTTAAAAAAACACATCTGAGTGATGTCATCTTTGGCAACAAAATGGACCGTAATTGGAAACATCTTCTCTAATGGAAAAGCAGAGATTTGAGAAGGGACCATGGAGGTCACATGAATAGGGAGATTGAGGGGTGTGGGGTGGGGAAAAGCTTCTCTAGGGTATTAGGCCACATTTGGGCCATTTCTTTTATTTTTAACATGGGGAAAGAAAACATATCCAGCCAAGTTCCCAGAGGTTTGAAAACAGAAACATCTGCTAGAATGCTGAGCAGATTGTTGGCAAAATTTAGTAGCAAAAAATAGTTCTTGAAATGGTCACATGAGGATTTACTGTGTAGCTTTAGATGGGAAAAAGGAGAAATGAACTCAGACAAAAAGTAAGTGTGTGTGTGTGTGTATATATATATATATATATATATATGCATGAGTCCATATTTAATTTTTTAAAAAAGCCATAAATTATAATGAACTAAATTCATCCAATTTTAAATTACAGTTGATTCTTGAACAACATCGATTTGAACTGTGTGAGTCCATTTATACACAGGTTTTTTCCAGTACTGTAAATATATTTTCTCATGATTTTCTTAACATCTTTTCTCTAGCTTACTTTACTATATAAATACAGTATGTAATACACATAATATGTATTATATGTTTTACATATGTATGTATATGTATTATATACATAAGGCCTTCGGTCAACAGTAGGTGATTAGTACTTAAGTTTTTGGGGAGTCAAAAGTTATACATGGATTTTCAACTCTGCAGGGGTCAGTGCCCCTAACCCTCACATTGTTCAAGGGTCAGCTGTTTTCATCAGAAATTTTGCTTTACATTCTCAGGATTGCTTCTGACTTGCCTCATTATGAATGAGGTTTACTGCCATGTATCACAGATTCTATAGAGAGTTAACCAGTGGTCTTGGAGATTTGAGATATCTTTAAATCAAGCCATAACATCCCCAAGTCTGAGGTCTCTGGAGGGAGGAAAAAAAAGGCTGAGCTGACCTCTGAAAACAGTTGAATAATCTAGAGAGGGCCCTTCTGCTGCCCTACTCTCCCCCCAGTCCCTGATAACACACTCATCTCCAGTGTCCACATTAGTTAGTAAGAATTAGAAAATGTTGTTTTCTGTGACCACAAAATAACTGATAGATCTTCATACAAATATTTGAAGATGTGACATTTTATGAGATGACTGCTCTCTTTTCTCTGCCAAAGAGGGTATGGAGAGTTTGTAATGGAAACGCACCATTGCTGCTGGTAACATGCTGTGATACGGACTATCGTGTGGTATTACAGTGATCCTGTTGCAGTATGCAGCCCAGAGGGAAATTGGATACTTTCCAGTTAAATGTTATTTTAAAGATTATTTTAAAGAGAGGTGCAGGAGCAGCAAATTCTATCTTACCGTAATTTAAATACGAAAGTCCAGTCATTTACGATGTGCAACCTGTGAGTGGAACGACCAGGGGCACCTTCCTGCCAGCCTCCGCTCACCCACCGTGCATGCTGCCGGTGCTGGCTGCACTGGGCAGTGGCGGAGCTGGAGCCTCTGTTCTTGGTATTTGTCAGCACACTTCCTGACTTGTTTACTGGCAGACTCGTGGGAGCCACTTTAAAAGTAGTGTTTTGGAATTTGAGGAAGCATGTGGAAGTCTTGGGAGTTAAATTTCTTCACCCACTTCAGCCTGTGCTGCTCTAGCTGACCGCCGCTGTGGCCACCAGGCCATGCTCCCTGTCCCATCTCGGGTGGGATCTAATGAGGGTTGCCTGCTCTGCAGATCTTCTTCCTGTAAGCCTGGCTCTGATAAGTGTGTAGTGTAGGATCACTATCTAAAAAAAAGTGTAAAATGTAGGAAAATATAAGAAAGTTAAGTCCTTATACTTCCACCACCTACAATACTTGTTAGTGTTTTGGTGCATTTCCTTTCAGGCATCTCTCTGTGAGCATTGCTATAAAATACATAACTGTGTGTAATGAACACTTCTGTATTCCACTTCTGTTGGGTTATATACAGAAGGTATTTCCTTGCCTGAAAAATCAGGCAGTGTTGGAAAAATGCATTTTCAGGACTTCTTTAAAAATTATTATGCAAAACCCATGTGTTCAGGTGGAATGAAAACCAGATGGTGAGTCTTCAGAACAAATTAGAAACCCATTCAGCCATTTGACCATATTGGCCTCTCAGCAATGTTTCTTCTGTGCAGTTTCCATTCAGTGACCTCTGTGCCATAGCTTGGGGCACAAGCCAGCACCCTGAGAAGCATGCTCTTGCCGACTGCCCCCCACCCCCCCTGCAGCACACACACCAAGGGTCTTGCAAGCCTTTTGAAGTTGTAGGCATTGACCTGGGTGGGACCTGGCAACTGGCTGGTGTGAGGGAGAATTTGCAACTGATGTTTCTGGTTTCAACTCCAGCAGGAGGGGCTATTGGAGAGAGTTCTGTCCATGAGAGTAGGATTCTGCATGGCTTCTGACTTATACTCAATTTCACCTCAGGGGCCAAAAGATATGAATGAATGCTTATTATTGGGAAAAATCTCAGACTCATCCAGACTCTTGAGCCTGTTCCTTCGGTGAAGTTGAGAGGCAGTTATCAGGCTACTCCTCAGTTCTCAGGCTCAGAAGGCCAGAGGAGCAGCAGATGTGGGAAAGTGACCCGCTCCCCTCCCTCACTGTCCACTGGGCAGCTATGAATGACTGTGCCCTAGGCCAGCTGCCCTGCGTCCACCTCACCCGCTTTACTTGACTGTGACCTGGAAAACAAAGCAACTGAGAATTCACATCTTACCCTGGGGCGATGTGGCAGGGACTGTGCAGGAAACTGAGGGGGTCTAGAGGGGAGGCTTACATTTGCAAGAGATGTAAAGATCTCTTTATATTTCTTCTTGGATTTTAATAGTTTTAAGATTGATAATCTTTAGGATTTTGAAGGTCTCATTTTGAAGAAAGCTTGTCATTTATCTGATTAGTTGTGGGAAGGGTTTAGGGAACAGGTTAATGATATTTCAAACTAGACAAGACCAGGACATGAGATCTACTATGTGTTTTGTTTTTGTTTTTGAAAAATTATAGTCAGAGGAATTTGCAGAAGCATGTATAGTGAGGTCCCATGTACTCTGCACCCAGTTTTCCCCAGTTATAACATCTTGCAGAACTATAATATAATATCATAATTGAAGTCTATGCACAAAACAAGGCATGGCAGATGATTGCTTTTACAAGCTAAGAATTCGATCTGGACCTTGATGTCAGATTATAGCAGATGAGGCTGTAGGGCTCAGAACCAAGGCAGGCCCTGGCATTGATTCTGCCCACTGAGCTTGTTCAGACTTCGCAGCTTGTGAGTGCATTCATTTGTATGTGATGTGTTTAGAGGAATACTTGAATTGGTTGTTTGAATTCTTGATAGCCTGCCCCTTCATTTCAGTCTTCTTGTCTTAATGTCAGTTTGTATCACTGCTGTTACACATGGTGAGTCTTTAGGGTCTCTCATTATTTTGAGGCGACACTCTGGATGGTAAAAAGATGAATTAGGTGATCAGTGGTTCCCCACTTGGGGTCCATAAACTCTTTGAGTTAAGGTTTGTCTCTGAGAATTAAATTTTATGTTTTCCATTTTCATAATTTCCTCCAAACTTTTTATTATGAAAATGTTCATAACTACAGAGCTGATGAAAGAATGAACTCCCTACCCTTCGCTTAGATTCAATAGTTAACGTTTTGTATGTGCATTGCTGCGGCACCACTGGGGCCCTTCACTTGTAAATACTTGAGCAGGCTTCTCTGAACATAAAAGGTAATCTGCATCATCATAATACCACCTCAGAGAATTACTAATTCCAGAGTTTCATACATACGTGTGTGTCTAGTCTATATTCAGATATCCTCAACTGTGCCAAAGATGTTTTTATAATAATTTTTTTCACATCATAGTCCAGTTGAGGTTTGTGCATTATATTTGGTTATCTTATCTGTTAACTCACTGTTAAATCTAGATCCCTTCTTCTCCCGCCCGCTCTGCCCCTTGCACTTTTTTTTTTTTTTAAAGAAACTGACTTTTGGAGGACTCCAGCCAACTGTTTCATGAAATATCCTACATTCTGAACTTGTCTGATAGTTTCCTCATGTTGTGCTTTAACTCGTTCCTCCTGCCTGTATTTCCTGTAACCTGGAAATTAGGTTGAGAGGCTTGATTAGACGCAGATTAAATGTTTTTTGGCAAGAACACCTCATTGGTGGTATCCGTTACTTCACATTGCATCACATCGGGAGGTACATTCATTCTGGGTTTCTCACTGTTAGTGACGCCAGGTTTGATCACTTGATTGGAGAGGTGACAGCCACTGCTCTGCACTGTGCAGGTGATTATTGGCTTTGCACTTCATAAATAACCTCCAGGGTGATATCTTGTCACTGAATTTTATGTTCACCCACAACTTTTTAACTCATGGTTTTGGCATTCATTTGATTTTATTATTATTGGGAAATAATGATTTTCAGATTTCATCTTTTTCATTTATTAGTTCACATCTGTCTATAAAGAAGAGTTTCCTTTCCTACCTACTCCCACCCTTCCTTGTTCTCTCTCTTTTTTTGGATATTGCTGTAGACATGGGCAGTTTTATTGATTCAATATGTTTCCATCAATTAAATCTGCTATTATTAGGTTAAGATTATTTAATCCAATCGTGCCAAGTTTGGCCACGGGAACTCATTGACTAGCTTCTTGTGACTTGGCCTCCTCCGTTTTTGAGTCCTTCCTTGTTTTCTGGCATAAGTAGGTATTTAAGGCTTACCTGCCAAAATGTGAAACCCCTTCCTCTGAGGCCCCGTAGCTCCTTTTAGTGGGAAGTGAATTTAGAAACCAGTGTCTGAGTGCTGAGTGTGTTCATTGCCGCCGAGTTGTTGCCGCGTCTGGACCCTTTCAGTAGACAGAGCATGGAAACACATTTTTCAAAGTCATTGTCTCCTTAATTTTTTTTTTATTCTTGTATAGTTTATATGTCTTTCTCTTTTCTCCTAGACTGAAAACTCTTTGTCTTTAGTAAAGGAATACATTTATTTATTTGACTTATAATTAAGTGAATATAAGAATCATTTCAGAATTTTAATAAGTGTTACTACTTACAGTAAACATGGAGTGAAGTTTAAAGTTTCTCTGAAGTTCGTTTTGTCCTTATTATATATCTGTTAAGCACAGTCATAGTGCTGTGCTCAGAAGTTATGTGAAATAATTCTTTCCTTTGTGCAGTTTATCAATTCGATATGTAGCTAGTTTCACTTTCTATTTTGGTTCATTTATGGTATTTGGTTTTTCTCCTGATTTAATTTTTGAATGTGTAAATGATTTACATGCTTCACAAAACTATGTTAGAAAGGCATGCATTTTGATAAACAGTTTTTGAAAGCTTAGGCTGGATCATCTGGATGACAGACCACCTTATGCCCAAGTCTTGCCATGTAGTGTTGGCGCTCTTGTTTGTCATTGCTTTGGGCAACAACATTGCTGGGGTGGTGCAGAGTGAGCAGAGGCAAACATGTTGGTGTTTTACATCAGATAGAGTTGAGATGGTCCTGTATGGACGATGTTTCACTGTGCTTTATTGCTGCTGAGTGGGTGAGCTGCATCCAGCCAGTCTTTTTTCCTTCTCTCAGCCTGGAACAGGATGGGGTTAACACAGTGCGTTCTCAGAGTATGGTCTCTGGACGGGCATTTGTAGAAATGAAGCCTCTCAAGCTCTGTCCCAGACTCATGCCGCTGAAGCTTAGGCGGGGCCCAGCGGTCTGGGCTGTAACAAGCCCTCTGGGAAATTCTGATGCACCCTCAAGTTTGAAAACCCTCAGTTACTTCAGCAGAACTTGGGAAAGAAGCTGCCCCCTCCTACCTAACAAGCGGAGAGTCCCAGCTCAGAGACACTGGCATTGCTGCTCAGGGTGTGCTGCTGGTTAGATGGCAGGAGTTAGAACCCAGATCTTTGGTTCTCAATTTATTGAACCTTTGAAACTGTCAACAGTTTCAGACATCAGGTTCTAAGTAGGTTTGTTGAGAGAGCTGGTGTGATCTGGACCTTAAAGGATGGATAGGTCTTGACTGGTGTTCTCCTTTCTAAATAATGGTTTTAGTAGATCAGCCAGAACAGCCTTATCTTTAGTCTTATGACCAAAGTATGTGATAAGCAAATGTGGCATTAACCTTGGAGGACAGGAAGATGCTGGGTGTGAAGCTCATGGGTTGCAGGGAGCCAGCCAGCAGATTTTACTGAGTTCCCTTTATGTTTCTCGCACTGTGCTCCTTCGGATGTGAGCATAAAGGCTCCGTATAAACCCGGCACTGCCTGGAACAGCCCGTAAAGCCCCAGCCTCTGCCTGTCATTAGATTGGAGAGGCAAGAGCCACAGCAGAAGCGGCCAAAAACTGAGCACCGCATATTACCTCTGGAGGATAGGTAGCTGAGCACCATCTGAGCTAGGTCCACAGAGGAGGGGGACAGCTTTCTTACTCTCTGGTGGTCCATCCTCTGTCCGGAGGGAGCAAAACAAGCTTACTCTAGTGACAAAGCAAGGCCTGTGAGGCTTAACAATTCTACCACTTGTCAGTTGCTGGGGAGCATAGTGTAATAGATGTGCTGTTCTTGTCTAGACTGAAAATAAGAACAGAAGGAAAGGAGGGAGAGATCTCTCTGGACCGTGTGACCTATTGTTCCATCCTTTTGTTCCTCAGAAGCAAGTTAAATGCTGCAGGCCTTACAGCTTGGTACCCTCTTCTTTCCATTTCAGGCTGCAGGTGGCACCTCCTGCTTCAGTGGTGCCACTGGCAGACTTGCCATAGGATCACTCAGGGTTGTCTGGGAGAGTACAGCAGTGTGTGCCCCTCCCCCACATATTCTTTCTTGCCTCATCTGCCTCTGCTTTTTACCTTGCTTAACTACCTTCTCTTTCTTAGCTCCTGAGAGAGAAACTGATGTGCCAAATTCGTCGGATTGTTTTCCTTGCTCAGCCTTTCTGTAGGTGGAGCAAAAGTCACAAATTGTGCCTCTTTATTTATTTTTAATATTAGTACAAGACACGTCTTGAAGAAAAGTTCTTAAAATCAGTTAGAAATTGATTAAATTTTGATTTACTTTAATTAAAAAATGCAACAGCGATGTTGAGAATAGTTCCGCTGTATCATCAAAAGCTACAGCAGTGCTTCTTAACCTGATTTTCATTTTCACCTCCCTAAGAAGAAGCCTCTTAAGATATTTTTTTCCTGATCACTCCACATGAAATTTTAAACTCTGTATATTCATTCATGTACTGCGTGTATATCTTTATGCTTTACACACG
This sequence comes from Pteropus vampyrus, assembly GCF_000151845.1. Taxonomy (NCBI): domain Eukaryota; kingdom Metazoa; phylum Chordata; class Mammalia; order Chiroptera; family Pteropodidae; genus Pteropus; species Pteropus vampyrus. The sequence goes on from NW_011888941.1 coordinate 575,481, forward strand.
AAAGTGGTAAATTTTTTCTTCTACCTCCAAGAAACTCTTTTTATCCCTTTGGGAGCGATGATAGCACCCATTGAGAACACCCTGTATAGAGTAAGATAAACCTACGACCTTTATAAATGAGCCCGAGTAAGCTTTGTGCTATTTCTAATATTTTCCTTTTTAAAACAACTTACTAGATATTAGAATTAATACTCAGTGATAAAGAAGGTCTACTGGCTGGAAAGTGTACAGTGGCCGAAATGAGCTAGTGTTTTTTCAAGGACTTGTGCCAGACATTGCCTTGGGGGTGGTGCCACAGGCACCGGTATGAGTGCAGATAGGCAGACACCCTCACCTGCTCCTTCTAGGTGGCAGACCGCAGGCTGGGACTCGGATCCAAGCTTTTCCGATAGTAACGCTTGCTTCTCCTTCCTCTGAGTCCTTCTGTCCTTCTTTCCCCCAAAGTACTATAAAGTTAAGTTAGGATTAATGTTGAACTGCTCAACAAGTAGATACCTGTTAAAGTGTTTTTAAAAATAACTATGTTGGTGATGATGTGATAGTGACACTTTTTACAGGATTCTTTTTTTTGGGAGTGGGGCAGAGTTGGTTTGGCAGGGGTAGAATGTGTTTCTATTTTGGATTAATTCATTCTAATTTAAGAATATAACTGGAAATTCATAAAATATTAAAATTCTGTTTTCGTCTAGTTTATAAGTAAATAAGCAGAAGAAGGTTAAGACTAACTTAGCTGTATACCTCAGGCGTTTTGTTGAACTCTTCATTTAATCTCTGGGTGACAACCGTCGATGGTTAAGAAGGGGACCTACCTGCCCGGAGTTCCAGAGCTCGTTGCCAGAGTAGCACCCCGCCGTGCGGCACACCCCGTTTCCCAACAGGGTTGCTTTGACCACTTCGACCACTTCAGGAGCACAGCTGTGGTGTTCCGTAGTTGAATTCCAGCGCAGTGACAGTGAACACCTGGCAATGCTCTAATTGTGGGCGCTGGGATCTTTGATGAAGTGAACAGGATGTCCTGTTTTTGGTGGGCACTTGGATAAACGTGTAGTAGGTATACGTTATTGGTTTCGTTGTCCAGGCAAATGGTAGTGATATATTGTTGCAGTAAATGAATCTAGAAGATGAGTGAATTTTGTAGCATTCTCACTTGCTGTCATCAAAAATATTACAGTCGATCATAGATGTTATACACTAATCATAAATAAATAATAGTAAGACCATCACACTTAAACTTTATCCCTCTGGGAAAGGAAGTAAAAGAACCCTTTAAAATTTTAGTGGTTAGAAAGAGTGAGTATGTTTCTGGGTCTTGTTTTTAGAATTGTCGCTGAACTAATAAAGATGATTTATCTTTTTTTCTCCTGTTTCCTATGGAAATAAATTTGAGGCCTGTGAATATTTTTCAAGGCGAATTTATAGTTTATGAGCCTCATAGGAGTTGGCCTCATTATTTAATAGACGTGTCCTGGCTCGGACCCCAGTCAGTGTTAACACGCTGTGTTAGAACAGAGCCTAGAATTAATAAAGCTTCAGTTTCCTCATCTGTAAAATGGAATAATAATTCCTACCTCATAGGCTTTTATCAGAGTTAAAATTATATAATGGATGTATAGCATATTTTTACATGGTAAATGAGTATTTCTTTGTTCCTTCTTCAAATGAAAGATATTAAAATAAAAGAACTCGTCGCTTTTGCTGAAGACTTTTTAACATAGCCAGTGGCCTCCTCCTCTCCATGTCTTCCACCCCTGCAGGCTCCTGCATCAGGCGGCTTCTTTGTCCTCTCTGGTATAGTGATCACTGTGTGGGCCTCGGAACCACTTTTCTCTGCCCTGTGAGCTGACTCCTGGTACTGTTTGAGTGACTACACAGAGAACAGTTTGCATGTGTTCATGCCATATGTACGTCACTCTGTACTAGATTGTAAACTCGTTAGGATGCTCTCAGTGTTTTCATAGCCCTTCCAGGCTGTGACACGTGGGCAATGCTCGGCTTATATTCACGGTTTCTAAAGAAAGTCCTGGCAGTTTTAAAGGAGAATTTCCAAAAATGTTTTGAACATTGGCAAAAGAATACATATGGCATCTTTTTTTATAAAATTAGAGACAGTCCTTATTTTAATATGTATGTGCTAGTATATTTCTTGTTAAATTATTAGCATATATTTATTGCTTTTTGGGATAGTTTTGACTATTAAAAAGGAACCGAGAAAAATATTATTCATTCTTTCTAAAAATATGACAGTACTAATTGCATTGGTTAGATGCAGTTTTAGTTCATTGGGCCTGGAAATGGCAAATATCAGTCATGTTTTCAGGTTGGTTGTGTGTGTGTGTGTGTGTGTGTGTGTGTGCGTGCGCGTGTGTGCACGCACACGCGCGCTTCAAGAAGTTGCACTAATTCATTCATTTAAACAATAACTAACACTTAGTCTTTCGTATATATACTATTCTCAGATCTGGGGTTGAATAGAAAGATTAATTATGCTCTAGAAGGAGCTCTTCTCAATCTCTTAGTGAAACAAAACTTGCCTTGAAAGGATCTTCTTTGTAATTGCTGATGCGTATTCTCCAAGCAGAGAGAGCTTCCATAGTTCCTTAGTTTAATTCTGTTGCTTCAAGAACGAAAGACATTTTTTCTAAGTAAAGTAAATACTTGATTAAAAAAAAAAAACCCAGCAAATTTTGAATGATCTAAATTGCTATTTTTAAAAATATAGACACTGTTCTTTTACCATCCCCTCTTCCCTCACCACCAACTTTATTTTTTTTTTAACTGTTGGGCCATAAATGCAAAATTTTGTTTTCCATCTTGACACCTCTCTTGCTTCCATTCCCAGCGAATTTACTGACAGGGATATGTATTGCAGGTCCCCACGACTATCCTCTGTCCGATGACGTGCTTACTTCCTCCAGCAGTGAGTTGTTGAAACACACATGACGTTAACACAACCTAAGAACAGGGAGCTACTCCCATCAGTTCTGCGAGCTGAAACTCTCCCAAAGCCCAGGCCCCAGGTGCCAGTCAGGGGCCAAGCTTGCAGGCAGGTCAGGTGTGGCGCAGACTCTCCTACACTCTGCAGTTATCACCTGTCCATTCAGCATGTCCGACAGCCCGGCCTCAGCATGGCTCACCTGAGTCCCCAGTCTTCTCCTCAAGCCTACCCTACCTGCCGTTTTGCCCTTTCTCTGTTGGCATCTCCAGCCTTGTGTTTGCTTGGGCCACAAATGCCTTGGAGCCCTCTGGTTACTCTCTTTCTGCAACATAGCACTCATCTGGTCTGTTAGGAAATCCTGTTGGTGCTGTCTGCAAACAATATTCAGTTTGCGTCAAAATGGTCTTGGCCTGTGGTGGTCCATGAGGTAGGAACTGTGGAATCTGGATTATATACAAGAGAGTTTGTTACATTGTTTTCTCTACTTTTGTGTAAGACTCTATGGGTCTGTAAGAAAATACACCGACCCCTTCCCACCACTGCCTCTACTACCAGGACCACCTGGTTTCAACTGCCATCATCTCTTGCCTAGATTTCTGCTACACATCTCCTGCTTCCAGGCTCGTTCACTAGCCTTTCCTCAGTTTAGCAGCCTTGTGTTCTTTTGGAGACACAGTCAGATCAGAATCTTTCACTGGCTCCTTGGCTCGGAGTAAAAGCCCAGATTCTTACAGCGGCCTGCAGCACTCTACTTGATCATCGGCCCCTCACCCTGTTCTTCCTCAACCCTCCTGTCCCACTTACCCCCACCCTCACTCCAGCCACATGGGTCTGCTCCCTGTTCCTCCAACCTGCCACGGTGCTCCCTCCTGGAGATCTGTGCCCACTTGGAATTCCATTCTCCCACGATGGCATGGCTCTCCCTCACCTTCTTCACATCTTGACACAGTGAGTGGCAGCTTCCTGTGGCTGGTGCCTTGTCTCGTTCTGTGATTTCCATTTCCATAGCACAGTGTCTAACTGGCTCCTTGATCATACTTACTACATAGCACCTGTTTCCACCATCATTTCACTCATCCCCTTTTCCCCAAGAATATAAGCTCCTTGGTAACAGGGATCTTTCTATATTCTTTTCAGAATGTGCCGTCCCAAGCACCAGTCCAGTGCCTGGCCTGTATAGTAAGCATTTCCTGAATGTTTGTT
>NW_011888941.1:581128-583727 GCF_000151845.1 Pteropus vampyrus
CCTGCAGCCCGCTTCTAGTCACTAACTCATCCCCCAAGAGTCACCACTACCCTGACTTGTAACACGGTGGATTGTTTTTGCTTGTGTTTGTACTTGATATAAATGGAACCACGTGGTACTCTTCTGTCGGCTTCTCTCACTTCACACGTTTGTGATATCTATTCATACTGCTGCCTGTGGAGATAGTTTATGTATTCTCAAGGCTTTTAGTATTCTTTTGTATCCTATAGCTTCTCTATGGACACATCTCTCTGCTGGGTGCAGAGCCGGCCACACAGCCTAGCACCTTCTTGCACGTAGTAGGTGCTGAACTAAATCGATGCAGAAATAGGATGAAAAGTGCCTGGTGTAGGAACTTTTACTTTAATGGGTAAGAGATGCTGAGGTGCAAGTTATAGGTAAAACTTCACTTTTTTATTTTCACGTTCTGAACATGATTAAATATTTACTTCTTTTCTGACTTAATTTTATTTGCTCAACTGCAGGAGTCATGAGAAAGAGTAGGTTATGCTGCTAACTTTCATTGACTAGAAATAAAGTGTCAGCAACTGCTTTCAGATCTCTCTTCCTCTGTTGCGGGTCTTCAGCAAAGAGTTTACAAGGCGCCCCTGGGAATTCTTGTTCACCACGTGTCTTAGCAATGATGTCATACTGCTGTTGATTGTCATCCTGTTCATGAAGCTGGTTCAGTTTTCTGCGGACCCTGCTGGTTCTCCTTCAAGGTGGTGGGAGTTCGGGGTGAAAGGAAGGTAGGAAGATGAACCAAACAAACAAAATTCCGAGCAAGCCTGTGTTCTTGCCCCATCTTACCCCACAGGTCACTCACACATCCTCTAGTGAGAAATCTCTCGGAAACTGCTCATTCTCGTTTCAGTGACGAGGATGTTTGTAAAACAGCATTCTGTCATACCTAAAAGAGCAGCAGTAACAGAGGTACTGTTAGGTTCAAGGAATGTTTCCTGTGTATTTCCTGATGATTACTCACCTTCCGGTGAGCACCTCTGAGAGAGAGAGAATGTGCTTATACAGGAAAAGAGCGGACACCTTCTCTGTCACTGTTTCACTTTTAATGTGCCTGTGAACACGGCAGCACGGAGTCCCCTCTCACTTTTCTTCACTTACTGAAGTTGCTGGGTTTTTGTCCCCCTGAGGCTAGAACTGAAGAAGACACCCAGGTTATTTGTTCCTCCTTAAGTTGTTTAGAAAGGAGACAGTTTATTTAAAAAATGCACAGATGTTTTTGTTCAAAATGGAAAGGACGAGAGGGCCATTGAGATGGGAGAGAATAAAATTTCTAACTACAGGGTGAACAGCAGTGTCTGTGGTCTTTGTGCAAACAGTGTCTGGTTGGACCTGATTGCTCTGTGTGGTTTGGTACATAGTGGGTGACATTACTCACACAGTGCCAGCAGCCTTTTCCCATCATCTTCCCTCAGCCGCTGTCACCCTAATGTGGCGCTTCTTTGTGAGAGTTTGAGCAGCCCAACTTGTGTCTGGCTGTGTTTGTGTACGTGCTTCATCATGAATGGCACCATGGTTCACAGAGTGCGTGTGTGTGGCGGGGGGAGGGGGAGGTAGTGTGGTCAGTTCAGAGACAAAGGGGCTAGAGGGCAAGAAACATTTGTGATTCAAGATCCCACAGAGTGAGTTACTTTCCTCAAGATAAACCCACTGTCTTCCTGGTGACCACCTCTACCTGTTTTTCTTTTCCCCACTAGAAGGGTGGGCAGCAGGGGCCCATTTCTACTGACTGTGCAGGGAGGGTCAGAGGTAACCGATGAGAGTGCCCTGTGGGTGGGTGCGGATGGGTGCGTGGGTGCGGATGGGTGCGGGGAGTGTGGGGTGTGGCCTGGGGCTGGGGAGAGGGATCGCTGCACGCACAGGGGAGGACTCTGCATCTTCCTCTTAACTCCTGGAGCCATGCTGCGGCCCTGCCCCTGGTTCTGACTGGGCAGAATCCACAGCTGACCTGGCTTCAGGTAAAGCTGACGTCATCACAGATGGTGTTTTCTTACCCACCGTCCTCACATGAACTTGGAAGTTCAAGGTCTTTCGGGCCTTTGAATTTTACTGGTTGGTTCTGCTTATGTCAATAGTAAGAAAATTAAAATTTATCCTCACCTTCCCCGAAGAAAAGTTCAGTACCCTCACATTGGTGAATTTTATGATATATCACATATAGCTCAATAAAGCAATTGGAACAAAACGTTGAAAGGACTTCTGGAGTATTTTTTTTTTTTTTAAATGAAAGGTAGATATTTTAGGGAGAAAATACAGAGAAATCAAAAGATGAAAAAAAGCATTTCATAATTCTGTCATCTTGGTTTAATTACTGTTAGTATATAAATGTATATTTTTCTAGTATCACGTGTAGAGATATATATGTATGTGCACATACATATAAATATTTTTAAAATGATAAAGTAGCCTTTTCTCTAACATTAAAAGTAATGTACTCATCTAGAAAATTGGAAGATGGAAAAATATTTTTCCTTATAGTGTCCCCCCCCCCCCCCGATAATTGTAATTGAATTTTTGGTGTGTTTTCAGTCTTTTGTGGATTAAAGCTATTTATTATTGTAGTTAATCACTCAAGGAA
>NW_011888941.1:584732-615395 GCF_000151845.1 Pteropus vampyrus
GTACTCGATGTGGACCACCCAAGGGATCCGAGAGCCCAAGGTGGTTTTCTGTGCAGACTTGAAGGTTTCAGTGAATTGAAAGTGTTGTGGTCTTACCGAGTGTACCTGTGAATCACCCAGTGCCGATGGATATGTGCTGATTTTCTTTATGCTAAGTTTAAGAAACGGCCGTTCTGATATAACAAGTAGTGAAAATAGCAATGAAGACTGGCCAGTCAGTTTATTTTTGATTGAAATCTCACAAGGATTGCAGTAGCTGAGATGCATTTTTTCATGGTTCTTATACATTTTTTGAGAAGGTGTTTAGGGAAGATTCCATAGTAGCATTGTAGGTTTTTCCTTTATATAGATATTTAATGTGCACATATTAATGTAGTTATGTTATATTTTGAATTTACACATGCTGTGATTTATACACATAATATGTAATCATTGAACCTTGTTAGCGCTTGCATTGGCACTTATGGGGAAGTCTTTTCTCTGGATTGACACTTGTTTTTATAATATCTGAATAAGTTCAAAATACCATTTCAAAACACAAAAGTTTTTAGAATTTTTACTTCCTATACCTGGATTTTATGATTTCCCCCCCAAGTAATTAACGGTGTCATTGTCTTCAGTTAAAATTAACCACTTAGGGGATCTTAGCTCCCAATAGCAAGCTCCAAATTAACCCTTTATTTACTCCAGATTCTCAACTTGAAGCATTTCTTTTCTTTTCCTTTGATTTTAAAGTTTTCCTTGTAAAGATCGTTTGCCTTAGAGAACCTTATATTTTAAACAGTCTTTTTACCCCATTCTCTATCTTTGTGTAGTCAGATAGAACAGTCTGCCTAATTAGTTCCGCAAACAGAGTCTGCAGCACTCTTGTGTACCAGTTTTTAGCCCAAGGCTTAGTATTCGATAGACTAGCTATTGAGTGTACACAAGTGTGCAAACATCCATGCACAATGAGCGGGCACCATCGACGTATTCAGATGTGAGGTTCCCAGTTACTGAGCCTGGCAGGAAGGAGAGGCTTGTCTTGATTTCTCTTACAAATTTGTTTTGTCTCTTTGATAACTCACGCAGTCCAGGCTTGGAGAATGTGCACATGGTTTTGCTAGCCTGAGTGTTCTTGCTTCATCCTGCGCACACTCTGCTTCCTCTTGTGTGGGTTTCTTTTCTGCAGGCTCTTCCCAGCCCCCTTATGTCTGTCAGGTCTCCCTTGGGAGGCCTTCCTCACCCTCCAGGAAAGCCAGTTGTGACTGTCACTAGTCGTTGATGTTCGAGTCCTGTTTCTGCTCTTTCTAATGCCGGCAGTGTCTGTTAAGAAGTGGGTGATCCAGTGCATTTGTACCAATGTATGGGCATACGGAGGCACGTGGTTCTTATTTAAAGGTTGTCAAGAAAAGTAACATAGCAACTTCTTAGCCTTCATTTTTAGGTCACAGCAGATGGTAAAGATGGTGGTTTGTATTGCTGGGTAGAGGTGGATGAGTTGAGCAGGTTCCAACACAGTAATGCCTTTCTTTGTGCTTGTGAGTTTGAGTTGGTGAATGGCCTTTCAGAGTCTTCTCTGGAGAGAATGGTTTGGACATGTAACTGGTTTGCATTTTGGTTTCTATTTTCCTCTTGGAGGAGGAGGTGCCATTTGAGGGAGTTACCTGGCATGTGTGTTCATGCTGGTGGTGGTTTATTTTCATTTGTTCCTTTTACCTTTCTCCCTGTGCAGAAATCCAGCCCCTGATACCCTGAAAATTGGCCTATGGTAATTTGTGGTTCTTTTTCTTGCTCTCTGTGAGAGGTCCGGTTTCAGAAGTTACTCCACGGTGGCCAACCTGACTCAGGAGGCTCCGCACAAACTCACCATGTGTTTTGCTTCGGATGCTGGGAGAGGGTGCGCCTGAGAAAGGGAGGCCTGCGTTGTCCTTTGGGGAGTGTCACCGTTTGTTGACATAGAGAGAGCTGGTGGAGTGTCCCCAGGCCTTCCATCTCTCTCCTCCAGTGACTGCCGCCTGCAGTTTCTTTTTTCACAGTGCATGCACCAGCACGTGTGCCTGTGTTTGGAAGGAGGAAAAATGGATTAAGAAACATGATCCTTAATGAGCTGTTTTTAGACAGAATGACTTCCTGCCATTTTGTGAAGTATGTGTATAGTAGACTACCCTAAAGTTTTACGTGATTAGTAACAAAAAGTTTGCTAATCACTTGTCTTTCTGATGATCTAAAAAAGGAATCTGCACCTGTCCTTTGCTTTCTGTAATTACTGTACAGCTGGCTCATCGCTGGTTTTATGGGGGAACTCTTTGAGGTAAAAGAAGCAAGGTTAAGGTAGGATATGAACTTATATCTTCAAGATTTGTGGAAACTTTATTCTTGGTTGCCCGTTTAAACTGGAGTACTTTAACTCTGTGTTACCGCCTTCCACTCTAAAATTAAAGATTTATTTTTTGGAAAACACTTTTTATTCCTGTATGTAATAAAACTTACATTTTAAACAATAATCCTGGATATCTTTTAAAATCACATTCAAAAGAAAAATGACTTTCTGATAAACTAAGAATAGTACTCAATATCAGCAGTAATACATACTGTGTTCAGAATGTGTCTCACAATGACAGCGCTAGAATGAAGCATAGTAGACACAGTGCGCATAGTTGAAACATGGGAATACCATTTACAGCTGTGGAATACAGCTGATTAATATCATTCTCAGCAACGACTGTAGCAAATTTCTCTTTCCTGACAAGCACCATCACATTTGAAAGATAAGTTTCCCAAAGGCAGATGTTACTACTTTTCTCTAGGTGATCATTGTTCAATTTCTTCTTTTTCCTTTTTCTACTCACCTACTGTGGGGTATCGTGCAACATATCAGGATAATATAAGCAGAAATTAGGGTAGCTTATGAAGATGGAATTGGGGAGACAGGAAGAGTGAGGGAAAGATTAAGGTAAAACTATTAGACATACCAAAAATCCTGGCTTGGCTACTAAAGTCCTTAAGAACTGGAAAATCACTGAGCTGTATAAATACTGGCCCTTAGATACCCTCCCTCCCCAGCTGCCACCCCCTCCTTCCCCTGGCACTTCTCCATGCATGGTCCATCTGGTGGGTTACTTGCTTCATTTTGGCAATTTCTGTACTTTTGATTTAGACATAAACTAATGGCTTGCTTTTAGCAGTTGTGATCAAACAAAAATTATTTTAATGATCTTATCAAAAGCAGGGTGATTTACACACATTAATTTTGTTCGAGTTTTTCCTATGTATGATTTAAATTTTTAAAAATTATGATTATATTCTTTTAGTGGTGGGAAAGTGGGAACCGACGATCTATATGATGTGTGGGGTTTATACTCTTTGACCCTGGTTGAGGGATTGAAACATCTCTAAGTCCAAGTTGTTGCTTCCTGGATATACTCGGTTCCAATTTAATGGATCATATAAAACAAATTGAGTCATTTTTTCATGGTCAGATACCTGGAAGGCATAATGGTTACTACCTACAGGGGTGTAGGTAGTAGGCAGTTTAGTGTTTTTATCTGCTAATTCTGTCATCTGTGTCAGTTCTGGGGTCTTTTTGGTTGATCCTCCACCCCATTGGGTATTTGTTCCTGCTTCTCTGCATGCCTGGTAATTTTTAATGGGATGCCAGACATGTGATTTTTATCTTATTGGGATTGGATGTTTTATATTCTCATAACGTTCTTGAGCTTTACTCTGGGATGGAGTTAGGTACTTGAAAACAGTTTGATACTTTTAAGATTCATTTGTCCAGATCAGATCAGCGTTTAGTCTAGGGCTCATTTTGCTCCACGATCGAGCAAGAGCCTCCTGGATGCTCTACCCAGCTTCCTGAGAATGATGAGTTTTTCTCCTGGTCACTGGTTGCAGGCACTGTTTCCCCTCCTTGTGAGCTCTGGGCGTCGTTTCCCCATCCTTTTGGGGTTTTCTCCCTGGTAGTTTCGTCACGAAGATGCATCGAGCAGGGCTCTGCTGAATACTCCAGGGGCTCCTCAGAGCCCCAGAGCTTGCTTGTGCCCTGCACAGAGACCTCTCTGGTCTCTGTCCTGCACGCCCAGCTGCCGTGGCCTGTGTAGCCTCTCATTCTGTCTCCTTAACATGGAATCCTCTGGGCTCTGATGGGGTTTCCTGTCCCTTTGCTGTAGTCTGGACTCTCTCTCTCGGCAGTAAGCCGGGCAGTTATAGGGCTTCCCTCACGTCTCCCATCTCTCAGAGGTCACTGTCCTCACTGCCTGATGTCCGCTGTTTTGTTGTGTGTTTTGTCTAATTTTAGTTAAAGTGGGAGGGTTAATCTGGTCCTTGACACTCCGTCTTGGCCAGGAACAGAAGTTCCCTCCATTTTTTTTAATTGAAGACTCTTTTGGGAGCTCAGCCCACCTGTGTCTGACTTGCCACATCAGATATGTACGAGGAGCTCTTGTACGTGTGAGCACACAGGTGGATCCAGCAGGAAATGCAGACACATACTCTGCTGTCACATCCATACCTTCTCAGAGCTGTGCCCTTGTTGCCATTCCTTACTTGGGCCTGTTTTCAGAGTTTAAAGCAAGACACTTAGAGCGTGCAGCGTTCTCTTCCCACTTGCACTGTGGGAGCTTCATGGAGTTTGCCACTGGCTTAGGGAAGGGTTTGACTGGACTGAGGCCAGAGTCTGTGGCAGGTCGGGAAGGTGACACAGCATGACGGGTGATCCTGGGCTCTGTTTACCTCCTCCTTTGCTTCAGGAAAGACGTACACTCGGAAATCATTGATCTCAGGAAGTTATGGGTCTGGATTGGTAGCATCGTAGCAAGCAGGGAGAAATGACCATGAAGTCAAGGTCCAGCTCCATGGTGCCGTTGACCCAAGAGGAGGCAGAGTAGCCAGTAAGACTCTAGTTCTTCAGGTTCCCGTCAGCCGCCCTGCATAACTAACTGACCGCTGGTAAGAGAGCCGCAGCAGGAGGTGGGCAGTGACTCTAGAATAGCCAAGAGGGGGTTGGGAGACCTTTAGTCTTGGGGATGGAGGACCGTATGGATGCCAGAAAGAAATTCATCTTGAATTCTTCCGGAGCTAACTCTTCTATTCTAAACTTTTTTTTTTTTTTTCTAATTAGGAAAATAACATATGTCAATTGAAGAAAATTAGGTATTTTAAAGAAGAAAATATCTATAATCCAGAGATGATCGTTGTAACATTCTTTCTTTTTCTTTCTGTAGACTCATGAAAATGTGTGTAGTTATCTAAATATACACGCACGCTGGTTGTGAATGGCAAAATGCTGATGTCAGTAACATAGAATGTAATCTTCTGAGCCTTTTGGATTATTGCTCCTTTTCTTGTCTCATAATACAATTACAAATTTTATTATGTAGGGGAGGACAAAAAATCTTTACCCTTTTAGGTTCTTAACCAGGGTCCCTGTAACAAAAGACATATTAGCAAGAGGAGAAGAAACAGAAGTTTATTAATCATGCATATGTCATTTGTAAGTGGGGAGTCTTCCCAAGAAAAATGAAGACTCAAAGAAGTGGTAAAACCCAAATGCTTTTATACTTGATTGAATAAAGAGAGGCAATTTTGGAAAAGTAACTAAAATATGTGGAGAGACTAAAGAAGATAAGAGTTATTTTAACAAGGTTTGCTTGTACAGAATTCTCTCAGCCTCAGCTCTCTATCTCTGGTGATAAGTTTTTTCTAGTTGGGAAAGAAGGCATTCTTCACATCAGAGTTTTATTTCCTGCTTTCAGAAAGAAAAGTGGAGGCCAGAGTGCCTGGCTTGCACCTAATGTTTTTCAAGCACCTTTAGCTCAAAATAATCCTTATGTGAAAGAAGCATATTTTGGGGTGACATTTTGGTTTCATTCCATTACAATCAAGTGTTTTAGTGGAGGGCTTGATTTGGTTGCACTGGGCCTTACCTGGTAGATCTGCTTTCTGTTATAATCAGGATCTAGCTTTCAGGTCCCACTTTCGGTTGCCATACTTTAGGGTCCCCAGTAGCAGGTGCAGACACACCTTGGTTACATCGTGGGTTCGGTTTCAGACCATCACATTAAAGTGAATATCACCATAAGGAGAGTCGCATGATTTTTTTGGTTTCCCAGTGCATATAAAAGTTATGTTTATACTGTACTGTGCACTATTGATTGTGCACTAGCATATGTCTAAAAAAATGTATATACTTTAATTAAAAAATACTTTATTGCCAAGAAATGCTAACTAACCATCCTCTGAGCCTTCAGTGAATTGTCATCTTTTTTGCTGTTGGAGGGTTTTGTCCCTATGTTGATGGCTGCTGACTGGTCAGGCTGGCAGCTGCTGAAGGTTGGGGTGGCTGTGGTAATATCTTAAGATAAGGTAAGAGTGAACTTTGCCTCATGGATTGACTCCCCCTTTCACAATTTTTCTGTAGTATGTGATGCTGTTTGGTAGCATCTTACTCACAGTAGAACTTTGAAATTGGAGTCAGCCCTCTCAAACTCTGCTTCTGCTCTATCAACCGAGTTTATGTAATATTCGAAATCCCTTGTTTTCATTTCATCGATCTTAATAGCATCTTCACCAGGAGTAGATTCCGTCTCAAGAAACCACTTGTTTTGCTCATCCATTAGAAGTAACCCCTCATCCGTTAGAGTTTTATCTAGTCATGTCTTCAGGCTCCACTTCTAATTCTAGTTCTCTTGCTCTTTCTACCACATCTGTAGTTATTTCCTCCACTAAAGTTGTGAACCTCTCAAAGTCATCCATGAAGGTTGGAATCCGCTTCTCCAAAACTCCTGTTAATGTTGATATTTTGACCTCTTCCCATGAATCACAAATGTTCCTAATGGCATTTAGAGTGATGAATCTTTTCCAGAAGGTTTTCAGTTTACTTTGCCCAGAACCGTCAGAAGAATCACTATCTGTGGCAGCTACAGACTTATTAAATGTGTTTCTTAAATAGGAAGACTTGAAAGTTGAAATTACTCCTTGATCTACGGGCTGCAGAATGGTTGTTGTGTTAGCTGGCATGAAAACTGCATTTAGTCTCGTTGCCCATCTCCATCAGAGCTCTTGGGTGACCAGGTGCATTGTTGGTGGCAGTGATATTTTGAAAGGAACCTTTTTTCTGAGCAGTGGTTCTTAACAGTAGATTTAAAATATTTTATAAACCATGTTATAAACAGATGTGCTGTCATCCAAGCTTTGTTGTTCTATTTATAGAGCTCAGACAAAAGTGTAGATTCACCATAATTCTCAAGGGCCCTAGGCTTTTCTGAATGATAAATGACCATTGGATTCAACTTAAAGACATCAGCCACATTAGCTCCTAACGAGAGAATCAGCCTGTCCTTTGAAGCCAGGCATTAACTTCTCTGTAGCTATGAAAGTTCTGCATGGCATCTTCCAGGAAAAGTCTGTTTTGTCCACATTGAAAATTTGTTGATAGTGGGGCTATCTTCATTAATTATCTTAGATCTAGCTATGTCATGGAGATGGCCTCTTTCCTTAAACCTCTTGATCCAACCTCTGCTAGCCTCAAACTTTTCTTCTGCAGCTTTCTCACCTCTCATTTTCATAGAATTGAAGGGAGTTAGGGCTTTGTTCTGCATTGGGCTTTGGCTTAAGGGACTATTATGGCTGGTTTTATCTTCTATACAGACCATTAAAACGTTCTCCATATCAGCAATAAGTCTGTTTCCCTTTTTTTGTCATTTACGTGTTCACTGGAGTAGCACTTTTAATTTCTTTCAAGAACTTTTCCTTTGCCTTTACAACTTGGCTAAGTGTTTGGCACAGAGGCTGAGCTTTTGGCCTGTCTCAGCTTTCGATGTGCTTTCCTCACTGAGCTTAATCATTTTTAGCTTTTGATTTAGGGTGAGAGATGTGCGACTCTTCTTCACTTGAACACTTAGAGGCCATCGTAGGGTTAATAACTGGCTTGATTTCAATAAAAGCTGCTTTTGAGAATTACCTCCATCCCTAGCAGCCAGGGAAGGTGATGGAACTCCTGGCTTAGACATCTCCTGGCAGAGACAAAGGTCTTTTCTGTGAGTGTTTGCTTCCACTGGTTAGAGACTCAAAAGCTAACTGGCATCAGCTGCCTTAAATCACGGAGGGGGCTGTCAGCTGCCTGGAGTTTTCTAGTTTTCCTGGAGAAAACTAGAGGGGGCCTCACCTTTCTCTCAAAAAGGTCCTCTTTCAAGTTGCCTTTAATTTGTTTTCTTCATTTGTCTATATGATTGTGGCCTTCTAAAGAGAATGAAGAGCAAAGTCAGTTGGACTCGGCCTTGACACATGAGCTGCATGAACTTCTGTCATATCGTTTTGCCCATTCCTCTTTCTTTTCCTATGTGGGTTTGTTGTTGTTTTAAATTTTCAATTCTCGCCTCCCCCTGAGTGTTTTCTGCTGTATCTTCTCAGGCTAAATGAGTTTGTTTTTGGTACCAGTGGTGGTGCTGTGGTATTTAAATATTGGAATAAGACCACCAAATTTGTTTTGAACTAATGGCCAAAGGAAGGTTTGAGCTCAGAAGTTGGTTCATTATGACTCTAAAGACAACAGGAAACACTCTATTATAAGCATTAGTCATAATTAGGATTCTATTTGTAGTTGGCTCAAAGCCACTAGCAGATTCTGCATTCCTGATGCTTCTTCTCCAAGGTGGGCACTCATGAGTAAATGACAATAACTGGTACTAAATGCCTTTTTATTTTATGAGTTGTGTAATAGTCATCTATTCTATAACCATAGAAGCAAGAGAAGGGATATCATGGGTCATGGTTTCGTTACATAAAGTAATTGTGTGTCTGTCCAGCAGCATCTTAGATTCAGGGACATACATGATTCCGTGACGACCTGACAGCAGCATTAACAATATGTGCATTGTGTTTTTTACACTAGTGGGCAGTACTGAATTTAAGCCTATAAGAATTTTTAATTGCATAAAATATGTAAGATTTTAACTCTGTGGGCTATGAAAACATCAAATGCCTATGGAAACTCTTGATTTTTTTAAAATAAAGTATGGCGAACAAGTTAGATCCTAGAAGTTACTAGTTCATGTCACTAAAGAAATAAAAAGAATATATTGAAGCAGTAAGTCTTGATCTTTATTGCTCAGGTAGTGTCTCATGGGAGAAATGTAAGTAGCATTTGCTTCTGTAGAGGTGAAAGCTACTGGCAGAGTGCTGTAAGTAATAATGACCCTTGGGTAGTTCAGCTGGTCCTGGGGAGTAGCGAGAGGTGGGGTCAGGAGTGGATCGATAAAGCAGTCTGTGCAACCCAAGAAGATGCTCAAAGTTGCATGAAGTAATTAGCTGTTCTTACCACAAAAACATAAGTACAATCAATGTTTTGATTTTTTTTTTTCTCTATTCTAATTCAACATGGTTCTTTTGGGTTTTATGTGGTCTTTATACCTCAGATTCTTGTAGGTTTACTGATTATCAATAAAAAGGAAAAACAATCAAACCTTTAGTTTACTCTCTAAGCCCTGATATGGCCCAGTAGAAGGAAGGTGGGATATCTGACTGATTTCTCAGGGCCCAGCATGCTTGACCGTAGGCCTGGCCCCAGGTGTAACACCAGACGCCTCTCCGGCAGGACAGTGTGTTGATGGCCATAGTCATGTGCAGAGTTTCGTTCAGAATCTGTCAGTCTCGATGAGCCCTATAATGGTTGTCCTGGGCTGCTCAGGAATGCCTGGGTCCTGTCAGGGACTCGGGAGAGGGCAGGCTCCATGTGCCAACAGGTCGTGGTCACTGAATGAAACCTATGTGTTCGAATGAGCATGTGGAAAGAACATAAGATAAAGCTTTTGAAGAACTGGGCTTTCTAGTTCTGTTTGGGCATGCTTCCTTGTGCCTTATGTTAATAAAAGTTGTTATTCTTTTATGTTAGAGTATAGAGTTCCTTCAAAGAAAGGTTCCAAATCAAAATGTGTTACTCTATAATACTAGCTTGGCTAAACACTAGTTTTGTTTAGAATTAAGGTATTTATCCTAGTTATTCAGTATCACATTTTTCACTGCTATGTTAAACATGACCATGTTGAAATTACAGATTGGAATGCTGTGTATTTGGTGCAATTTTCGTATACATGGGATTTGAATGAGAATTATTGCACAGACTATTATATAGACTGTACTTGACCATGGGACTCTGCTTCATATTTGCAGTCATCAACCATCAGTCATATGACAACTATGCCTGTAATATTGTAAAATATGCTGTAATATTCTAATTCTTATGGCTTAGAACCAAGCTAGAAGACAGAATTTTAACAGTCTTGTTCTAAGATGATTACATGTTTTGTATTTGGTTTCTAAAGCAGTAATGTACAACTAAAGTTGTATTTTAAGAGGTATTCTCTTTTTCATTTGGCCTCATCATTAATATCTGATGAGTGATGTTGCAGCTTTTATCTTAAAGAACAGTATGTGCAAACCAAACTTATTTTAGGTCTGCGAGGCCTCATGAATGGTTTTTGGAGATGTGAGGCTGCAATAGCAGGTTTCTTCAGAGTGAGTGTGTGTGTGTTTGTGTGTGTGTGCACGCATGCGTGCACGCGGGCACATGCACTGTCTTCTCTTTTACCCTATACCTGCACACACATGCATGTAGACTGCTCAGAACCCCTAATCTTCCCTAGAGAGGGAAGAACATCAGCTTTAAGTGGGAGGAGTGTGTCAGTATAGAAAAGTAAAGACATTTAGAGAACCAGCTACTAAATGTCTTTACTGAGGGGAATCTGGTTATCAGGTTTTTCTCGAAGATGTTGGTTTTCCCTCAAACACTGCTTTTCTAGCTCACCAAGGCTGATTTTCTCTTTTCCTGTGCTTTCTCCTTTCTTTCTCACTTTAATTCTGCTTTCCCTTCATTCTCATGCTACCTGTCAGTCTTCTTAGCAGGTGGTTTGGCAGAACCCTCACTCTGTGTCATGTGTCCTCAACAAGGGGCAGAATATGCAGGCTGGTGCTGTTTCTTCCCCAGGGGTGTATCTGAAAGGTGGACACTGGCAGCCCTCAGCAGCCACAAGGGTGACTTGTTTTTATTTTTCAGACCTGCACGTGTCATCCTCTGTTCCCTTCATTCCTCCTGTGATCTCACACAAACTCTGCATTTCTTTCCCCGCTCATCTTATTTTAATAAAGCAAGAGGCTAGAACTACCTACTGTCACTGAGTGGCGTTTTATTACTTGTCGCTCGGACTTGTTGGACATGCCTGGCTCCCTTGGGGGTGGTGGGTTCTCACTGAGCGCATAGTCCACTCAGGGCCTGCACTGCTTGCTGCTCTGTGTTCAGTCATCTGCACGAGGCCTTGCCGGAGGGTGAGGCTGTCGTGTGAGAGGTAACCCTTCTCTGCCTACCTGTGCTGGGCGATTTATGTTTGCAAGTAGTTTCTAGAAAAGAAACAGCCTTTCTTAGTAATTAGTTGGAATACTATCAGTCAGTTCTCTTTTCTTCCCTCCCATTTTTACAAATGAGCAAACTGAGGCCCAGAGAAGTGAGATCAGTTACGTGAGGTCATATAGTTAGTGGAAGAGCTGGGACCCCACGTGCCCTCTGCTCTACACTGCCTCCCATATTATATTCATCGTTACGTTTTATGCTTTGTGTTTTTCTTGCATAGCTTGTAACCACATTTCAGAGGGACAATTCCTCTTAAAGTCCCCAGTTCTTGGCCCGAGGGTAAAGTGAATGGATCTCTCTCCCTTGCTGGGGGAACTGGGGGCTTCCGTTATTGCCTGTAGGAGGTGAAAATCAAATCATGCACATCATTCAGAAGTTGTACATTTTATTTTTATTTTTTCTTAAGGATGAAGAGGAAGAAATCAAACTGGAGATAAATATGCTGAAGAAATATTCTCATCATAGAAATATTGCGACATATTACGGTGCTTTCATTAAAAAGAGCCCTCCAGGACATGATGACCAGCTCTGGGTAGGCACCTGTTTCCTTGTGTTCTGTGGGGTGTCCTCCTGGGTTGTATTAAAAGGTCCTTAAGGACTTTCCAGAGGGAAGAGAGAGGGAAAAGCAAAGAAAAACGGGGTAGTGGCTGGTATCTTTCTTGGCCTCTTGGTTGGCATTACACTGAATGTTTATTTTGATGTTGATTTCACATTGCCTGAAAAACAGTTAACTTTGTGTTTCACAGATAACATGGCACGTTTTAAAAGAAACATAACAAAATAGCGAGGAAATTTGGAGCTTGAAAATAAAAGCAATACAATAAAAACTTTATGGATATTAATTAATATGGAAGCCAAGTAAATGCATCTTTCTTTATCACCTGGAAGTGAGAGACAAATTGCAAGAAAATGAACTTATATCAATAATTTATTAATAATATTAATGATAGAAGTTTATAAAAAACAGTTCATTCCAGGGGAATTTCTAGAATTGATACATTCAACCTTATCTCTTATTAAACATATTTATATTCAAGAAGATGAAACTGGGATACTGTCAGATCTGTGTTTATCGCATTCGTTAGCAAAGGTACTGGACTTAGAAAGCAGGAAGAGAGATACTTTTCCGAACTTTTAAAAAAGCCATTGTAGAAAATTTGTGAAATTAAAAAATTAAAAGAGAAACAGTTACTTTTATTTCCATTGCCCAAATCCCATCATAGTTAAAATTTTAGAATAGGTCAATTCAATTCATTTTCTAGGTATTTTAAAAATATACTCGTGTTCATATTGTTCAAACATTTAGGTATAGTAAAGAATGAATTTTTAAAAAAATTATTTGTTTAAAAATAGCATTTTCATACTAAATTCAGTTAACATAGTTGAAAATCACAGTATGTTTTTAAAACATCTTTGACTCTAGTGGATGAGAACTAATGTTAGTGAGTATATTAGATTTCTGATCACTGGGCACTGGTTAAGGACAGAATGGCTCTCCCGTGCCCATGTGCTTCGGAGTGAGAAGGAGCACTTCCCTGCACTGGAGGGTGTGCCATAGAATATGGGAAACTCCTGGACCAAAGATACGAATGTGAAATAAGTCAGCTGGTGAAATGCTCTCAAAATTTTGGAAGCCTCCAAAATGACCATGTGCCCAGATCTCTAGGAAAAGCAAGAGGGGGTCAGACTGTGGTTTCCTAGCTTTTCTCTAGTGTGTATGATATCCTCGCTACTTCACAGTGTGTCTTGTCTGCCCTGTAGCTGGTCATGGAGTTCTGTGGGGCTGGCTCCATCACAGACCTTGTGAAGAACACCAAAGGGAACACACTCAAAGAAGACTGGATAGCTTACATCTCCAGAGAGATCCTGCGGGTAAGGCTTGGGCAGAGCTCCGGTGCCCTGCACATGGCCTTGTGTTTCTATTCTCATTCTTCTAGCCCAAAGTGTTTCTTTTCATCAGTCATAACTGTACAGGTTATTCTTTTCGGGACCACTAAGGGCTCTGTGTCACTGGCTGCCTTTGGTAGTTTAAGCTACCTCATGGTTTTGACTCTGGCAAGTATCTAAAGAAAATGTACTGAAACAAAAAATAGGTTTTTTTTTTTTTGTATTTCCCTGAATTCATCTTCAGGTGTTAAAAAGAAATTCAGTGGAGGGGAAGAAAAATAATCGCTAACTATTGTTTTTGTAGGAATCCTGTGTCTAAGCTTATGAATCAGTATTAATGGTGCTGAAGCTGGCTTTTTAAACCCCTTTGTGGACTTTGCCATTAACTGTCCACATGTGTTGCATTGTTTATGAGGAAAAGTGTAATGTTATTTACAGTCAGTTGTAAAGCTGGCTTATGATCTTAGAGTAAGTTTCTGAACTACTGTTTTAGCAGCTTCCAAGTGATTCCTTTCAGTAGTAGAGCGATCCTAACAGCAGGTTCTTAATCCAGGCAGAAGGTTCTTAATATTTCATATTTGAGAAGTGCACGTGAGTTGCCAGTGTGCCTCTTTGCTTTGGTCAGCTAGCATGGGTTTTCTCACTACTTTATTTACCCCTATATTACATACTTAAATGACTTGGCCGGATTTCATTTACTCACCACATTTTAAAAAGAAAGACTATAGGGTTAAACTAGAATAATTCTTATGCCTCTCTCACTAATACAAAATTGTTACTTTATTTTTTGATTCTAGGTAAATTTACCCCACTTCTTATATTTAAGTTTCATAGAGGAGTGCAGGTTTAAAAAATGCCATCGAGAATTCATAAAGATAAGTCCTAACTTCTTTTTATTTAGATATTTTACAGAGCCCTTGGAAACAGACCATTCTCTTAAGAAAACTAGTTGGAGTGAGGTGGCAGAACCAACTTTTTATAATCACACTCAAACTTCATTATTAAAACACCAGGGTTCTGTCTTTTATGGTTATTCTAGGAAGCAGAGCCAGAGGTGAGAAGCTAAACACTGGCCCGCCCCACTGTGAGGGAGTTCACTGAAAAGCCAGTCGTGTTCATTGTGTTAATAATCAGCGCCCGGCCCAGTAGGCAGGAGTGGGCGCTGGTGACACTAGAGTCAACAGGCTTGAGTTCGAGTCCTGCCTGTGCTGCTCATCCACTGCCCGCTCCCGGGAAAGTCCCTCAGCCTCGGGACTCATTTTCCTCATCTGTAAGTTTAGGTACCAGGCCTATGAAGGGAGGACATCATTATGCGAACTAGATGAGTTAGCGTACATGAGTCATTTAATGTAACATGTGAGTACACAACTAGTTATCAGTAAATGTTAGTTGGCCTTATCCTGTTAGAAGCACACACGTACACGCACCACTCCTATATGTCATGCCAGTGTTGGATTTCTAGGTTTTAGTATAAAGATCTGAGGCTCAAATACATTTCAGTCATCAAAGACAGTTTTACATGTTTTTATACGCACAGGCAAGCATTGTTTACCTATTGTATGTAATAAGTATATTTAGCTGTTTTACCACCATTGATCTCAGGCAACATCTGAAAGAAGCCTAGGTTGTTTGAGGCCCCTGTTGGACCTCAGTGCAGGAGCTTAATGGACATCTTTTTGAGATGCAGCTAGTGTTTTCTACCTCAGTGGAACACATTTCCTTAATCTATGTTTCATCTAGAATGGGAGTTTTTCTTAGGACAAAAGTCTAAACAAAGTAAAAACAAAAAAAGCCATCGAGTGTAGCAAGAGTCAGTGTAGCAAGCCAGGGTGTGTTTATGACTGCAGTTACTGGAATCGGTTTGAGTGAAGAGTGCCTTCTGGCGGGAAAGAGGCGGGTGCTCATGGGGAAGGAGGGAGTCCCCCCGAGTGGGTCCCATGGGTTCTTGAAGACATGATTGGAGCAGTTAGGGTCGATAGTGGCAGAGCCAGAGGTGGGAAGCTCTTGAGGGTGTTAGATTCAGATGCTGCTATGCAAAATCCCTCAAAAGGTTGAGTCTCGAGCATGCAGGCCACAGACGTCAAGTGGGAAAGCTCTCCAGGGCCAGCCCACTGAAACCCGGAGACTATAAGGTTTATCAGCAAAGCCAGCATGCTCATCTCGCCCACTTCACAGCCACAGTCTGCATGGCCACAGTCTGTACGGTGGCCTACAGGTTCTGGTAGACGCCAACATTTCCTATCGAGTACAGGTACTTAACGGCCTTATGTAGCTGATAGAGAGCGGCAGCGTTTGACTACTCCTTGTTCTGTGTCCATGATGAGAGAGCTACAGGAATGTTTCTTAACGTGGGCTGCTCGTAAGGAGCAAGAGGCACACAGGCCATATTTGTTTGAGAAGAGTGGATACTTGTGTTTGTTGCTAAAATAATCCTATAAAAGTGTAAGAAAGGGGTCTGTGAAAGAGAATAAAAATTTAACTGAAGTAGTAAAAGTAGGAATTATGAAAGAATTGAGGAAGCTGCATTTTCTTTTTTGGTCTCTTCTTTTGATGTTCAAAGTTATTTCACGCTGAAAGGAGGGACTTTCTTCTTAACTATAGCACTAAGATACCATATATTTTTAGAGCTTTTTTTCCATAGTCAGTGCTTTGTGGTATAACACTGCACATCCTGTGTGGTGGAAACATAAACAGAGCCATCAAATAAGCTCCCTTCTGTTTCACAGGCAGACTAGTAACCGATTGACTAGAAACCCCCGTGCTAGAAATCTTAGTGTTCAGAGCTTTGTTGTCGTTAACCCCACAAAAAAGTAAATAGGAAAACCAAACCCTTACGTCTAACCTACCCTTTTGGGATTTCAGAGTAAATAGGTTGCTTGTGTCTTGAGGAGGTGGGCTATCAATTTGGCTTTTTTTAGCTAAAATGGAATAAGTGAGCTGTGAGAACGGTGCATTTTTGTCTTTTAGACCATCTAGATGCCAAATTTGGTTTTGTTCTTGCACTACCTCTTGTAAGAGACATGCTTCTGGGCTTCCTTCCAGATACAAGGTCATCAAGTAGCACTATGAGCCAGTAGGGTTTATCTCCTTGGGAAAGAAATGCTTTGAACTCAAAGCTCTAGTGATGGCAGAATTGGTTTATGCTTGGGGTGGAGGTGGGGTTGATCAACAGTTAGCAGTTTGTCACTGTGTGCTAGGAAAACTAGGCAGTGTCCCAGGGCCAGACTTTAAACCTCACTCCTGCCCTTCGCTTTTCCCCTGGGATGTGTTTAGTTCAAATATACTGTGGGATCACCCACTGAAAGATAGATGTGTAGCGTGGGAAAGGAACCACCCTGCACTCAAATAGCACAAATTATAGCAGAGAAAGTGCGGATGGTCATCCACAGCATATCTTCAAGGGGCAGCTAGAAAGAGTCGATGATGCTCACGGGGACGGAGACCCGTTGGGACTGCGGGCGGGTATGCCTCTTTCCAGTGTCGTGGCTGATGTCTCCCTGGGGACGTGCACTGAGACTGACTCTTGTGTTCTAAATGCGGCACACAGAACCTTTCGGCACGTGTGCTTTGCCATGAGGGCTGCGCTCTTGGTTATTCACTTACAGCAACACAAGACCTAAAATTCAGATCTGTCTTCTTATTCAGGGGCTGGCACATCTTCACATCCATCATGTGATTCATCGGGACATCAAGGGCCAGAATGTGTTGCTGACTGAGAATGCAGAGGTGAAACTTGGTATGTGATGGCTGTGCCACATGATCTCACACTTGTATTTGGCACAGACTAGCAACACTCCCTGCCCCATTTGTATTTAGCTAAAAGTTCAGTCTTACCAGTGTTTTCTGTTTAACGTGAGAAATGGGCTTATTGCTTAGCCTGGCTCCACCTCCCTTCCCCAGTGCTTCTCCCCTCTGTTCCGTTCTCCATGTGGTAGACAGAATAATGTCTAAATCAGATCATGTCACTTTCCTGCTTAAAGACCATTAATGGCTTCCTGTTTCACTTTGAATAAAATCTACATTTTTACTGTGGCCTATAAAAAGCCATAGCCCCTGCCACTTTCCAACCTCATTTTGTGACCCTTTTCTCTTCTTTCTCAGTCACTCATTCTTTAACGTCCTTGGGACTTGCCTGGGGCCTTCCTACATACTCTTCCCCAGTTTCAAAGTTGCATTTTTTCCTCATCCTCAGATGCCTTCCCTGACCCCTGGTCTGTGCTGAGTCCCACTGCTTGTTTCCTCCATAATACTAATCACAATTTATAATTCTCTTGCTATTTGTTTACTTATATTTCTGACTCCTTTACCAGAATATAAATTTTGGGAGTGCAGCGACTAAGATTGTTTTATTTGCAAAAAGATTCTTATCCAGCGTCCAGCATAATGCCTTGAATGTAGTTAGGTGCTCAGTAAACTATGCATGGGTGGATGAATGAAGCCTGGAGTGTCTTCCTGGAGAATATTTTATAGTGGTTCTTTTATATTTCTGGTTTCCCATACCTGGATCTGAACTTGTTACCATTCTACTTTCATATCATGGTTCTCTCAGGTTTTAAAACAGAATTAGCATTAAGTTTCCTTCCACTAAAGCACCACACACACAAAAAATTCTTTATGGTTATAAGAATCTAATCCACCTTTCAAAAATCTTAGGCCCAGTAGTTAAAGATCGTTATGACTGCCTTCTTGCATAGTGCCTGCATTTACTGGTCATCTGTGGAGGAACAGTCTGCCCAATCAGAAAGTCCTCCCAAAGCTAAGATTATTCTCATTCCAAACAACTCAACAAGTTTTGTGTGCTCCCTGCTTCGGCTCCCTGGTGCTAGGCCTGTGACAGTCCCTCGGTATTCGCTTGCTGGTGGATTACAGCTGTCCAGGTAGCAGTAACTGGCGCCAACTGCCCGGCCTGTGTCTGTCTCAGGGGCATTGGGCATGTGCTTCTGCGCCCTTACCAGGTGATTTTCTGAAGGTGTTCTGCAGACAGAAGTTCAATTTGTGTCCTCTGGAAGTAATTTTAGCCCTCCACTGGCCCTCTGCACTCCTGCTGGTTGCGGGTAATGACAGTGTATCTAAGTGGCAGTGTCAGTGAGCACCCCATTGCAGAGTATGGTCTTGCTGCCAGTTCTGCCTCCCTGTAGACCACCATCATCATTCACTTGGGTGGGATGTAGGAGTGAAGAGTCCATAGAAGTCCTGGGGACTGTGGGAGTGTTTCCTAGTGCATGTGTGATTTAGCTTGACTTTGTTTATTTAATTCAGTACTGTGTTCTTTCCAGAAAACCTTTGTGGATTTCTTCTCTTTCTGTGGTTAATGCTGCTTAAGACGCTAAGTCACGTAGGCTCTCAGTCAGTTCTCCTGAAGTTGGGGCTTTCTGTGACCTGATCTTGGTCTTGTTTGTGCCAGCATGTTCCCCGAACGCACTGAAGATCCGATTCATCCAAAAGTCCCCCTGGTGGTCACTGTTGGGGAAGCTCGAGTTGGTGGCTGGGTCCAGGCCTCCCAGGAGCCTTCAGACTGGTAGAGGATGATGCTGGCTTTGCACTGAAGAGTTGCTCCTTGTAGTTTGAGGCCTTGAGGAGGCGGCATGTCCATGAAGTATCATTGTTTTCGTTTACTCTGCAGACATCTCCTCATATTTCTTGGTCTTATATTGTACTTGTCTGTTAATTGTGTTCTACTTTCCCTCCTTCCCTCCCCCTCCCAGTGGATTTTGGTGTGAGCGCTCAGCTTGACAGGACCGTCGGCAGGAGAAACACGTTCATAGGCACGCCCTACTGGATGGCTCCTGAGGTCATCGCCTGTGATGAGAACCCAGATGCCACCTATGATTACAGAGTAAGAGGCGCCTGCTTGCGCAGCCTTCACTGGGTCTTTGCTGTTCCTGGGGGTGAGGGTTCTGCTTACAAATCCTGCACCCCTTATCCCTTCCTGCCTCCTCAATGGGAATGACATGGGCACCCTGTCGCAGGTACAGATTTGCCAGGATGGCATTTAGATGCCGTCATCTTTCTGTTCGTTCTGCATCACCTGTCTTCTCCTTACTGAGTAGTACTTTGTTGTGCATAGAACTTTTTGTCATGAGACAATTCATTGCTTCTGCCCTGTTTGTTGTCCTCTTTAACTTGAAGACTATATTATAACCAGATATTTATTTTTTAAAAACAGTGTCAAAATGTATAGAAGTGGTTTCATCTATGTGAAGTTTTCAGTCTTGTTCTAGAGCATCCTGGCTTTGAGTTGATACACAGTTATTAGAGTGACCTCTAGGGGCTTGTATCAGTAATGCACTTTTTGATCCTGATGGAAAACCCATATATTTGAGCATCAGGCTCAGGTTGAGTATGTTAACAAAACTGTTAAAAAAATTTCCTTGACTTATTTAATGAGTCAGAGTAGTTAATGTACCTGATAATGATGTTGATAATTGAGTTTATAGCTTAATATTCTGCAGTGCATTTCAGTATTTATTACAAATATTCATTTAATGAAGCTCAATTTAAGCCCAGGATATAGAGGAATTTTTATGTTTTTATTTGCTGAAGTATTTTAAAATACGTTATAGACTTTATGACTTTTCACTCTTTAACACATCATTCTACATCTCCAAAATTTGAAAACGTTTTTCAACATACCAAAATTATCTTCAAACATAAGTAAATTAAAAATAATTTGAAAATATAAAATCCATACTTAGACCCAGCTGGTTTATACCTAGTTTGTCCAAACTGGTATTCAGTATAGGACAAGACATTGTATTTGGTTGTTTGGCCATTGAGTATCTTTTAATTGAGAGTAGTACCCCCGCCCCCTCCCCCTTTTTTTTTATGACACTGACTTGCTGAAGAGGCAGTGTTCTACCCTCTGGATTTGTCTTACCAGTTCTCAATCTTAGCTTTACAATCTTTGTAACATCAGTTAGCTTGTTCCTATACACTGGAGAGGCTCAATTAGTATCAGAAAAACCTCAGCAAGATCACCTCAGAGGAGATGTGTGGTTGGCATTCAGCAAATAGGGAGCATGGAACATCTCTGCTTACCCCATCACTGATGCTGCTAAGATCAGTCACTGGGTTAAGGTGGTAAACCCCAACTTTGTACCCGTGTAGTAGAGAAAACTCCATAAAAATAAGGGAGACATTTGTAGGTCTTCCCTTATTCTTGTAATCCAACATGTGTTTGAACTGAGTAACATAATTATAGGTTATTTAGAAAATCCTTAAACTGAGCAACTTTAAGTCATTCCTTTGTTAGGATAGCATATAAACAAAAAGAACACTAATGATAGTAATCATCCATTATCTACTTTTTAAAGAGCTTGTTTGGATTTTAAGAAATTGGCTGGTAAACCTTTATTCATCACCCAGTGTTTTTTGAGAGCCCACTACATGTGAGTTGCAATTCCTGGGGTTCAAAGGTGAATCAAACAAAGATGCCTGCCCTCATGGAACTTGTACTTGAGTGGGGAATAAAGTTAAAATTCGAATTTTAAAATTAATACTTCAAAGGATTCAGAAGGAAAAGATTCTGCACACGGAAAGGCACTTTATTTACTATTCATCCCTTTAAGTTTGAGGGGAGGGTAGAGAGACTTGGCAGCATGATGTGAATCAGCTTACTGTGGTAGATTTTATTAAAAGAGTGCTTTCTAGCCTTTAAACTTTTAACATCTTAATTAAGTTTGAGATGTTAACATAAAACATAAAAATAAGCATAAATCTGATCCAGGAATCTAAATTATTGAATGCTTCTCAAGAATGAAGAAACATACTGAGCAGCAGAGCTTGCAGTAGGCAGTCCGAAGCTTTTACGTGGACCAGCTCTAATTCTTTCTAATTAACAAGTTATCTTTATTTTATTATTTTTTTGCAGGTAGTCTTACAAATCTGTATGTGGTTTTTATTTCCTGAAACTTCCTTTCAGTTTATACACCAAAGAATGCATTTATATCATTTGCATGAATAACTAGCAATGGTAAACTAGTGACCTCATAGCTGACATACTGCCCATGACATACTGTTCTGTTTTTGCAGAGTGACCTTTGGTCTTGTGGCATCACAGCCATTGAGATGGCAGAGGGCGCACCCCGTAAGTAACGGTCTTTCCTTTATAGCCCCATTGTTACGTGTAACTTAAACTTAGTCTCAGGGTTTCAAAAAGAACAGCTTCACGGATAAAGCCTTTCCTGGTAGGGCGTTTAGATGGAGGAATCATAAATGCAATGAAGTTTTAGATGTAAAAGAAACCCTGACATCTACTATTCCTTTTGGAGAGCTCTCTGAGGTCCGTAGGCTACATTATCCTTTATTAAAGTTGTATTCTGGTGTCAGATCTGAAATTATGGTGACATCAAATAATAGGCAGTGATTTTTCTTTTTACCTTTGAACTTTTTACTATTCAGTGAAACCAGTCCTAACACAGGAAATTTTAATTATTACTTGTGTTGTGACTTGACAAATAGAGGCAAACGTTTTTATCTTTAGAATATTTTTTTGTATTACTTATGAAATTTTGCTTTGGCTTTGGATCAAATCAATGACAACTTCATAAAATTCATTTTTCATTAGGGACAGGGTAGAATTGCATACAACAAAGGAAAAAACAGCATTTTCTGTTAGACACCCTCCCCCCCCCCAAAAAAAAACCTATACACAAAGAATGTAAAACTGTTACATAGTTGTTGCTGAATAAATTTTTGTTGAATGAATGGAAAAAAATTACCAACAGCTAAGAATTAGTTGCAACACAGAAATGGACGTCTATCTTGACCACCATACGTTCGTTCTCTCGTGGTAAATGCCGAGCAGCTGAGACGGGGAAGTGTTGTCCGATCCTTTATTTCAGTTTCCTTTCATAGTGGGAATAGTATTATCTTTTTCTTTGGCTCCGTTTCTCAGCTGCCTTGTAAGATACTAGTGAAGGTAAATAAACACACGAAAATGCACATCGCCTATTGTACCATAACGTTGTGTACTTGTGTACCTAACATGCCTTTATTGGGCAAGTGATAGAAGTACAAACAGTAATTGCACAGAATTGAACAGTTCTGTTTTACTCTAACAGTTTTGCTGTTTTTTAGTAATAATACCTATAACAATGAACAGTTGACACTTGTGGAGGGCTTAACCATGCTTATTGCTTTCCAGGCATTGTGTGAGTGCCTTTGCAAGCAGTGTCTCAACAACCCTGTGAAATGACGTTCTTTTCATTGTAATCATCTAGATGGTTTAGAAGCCTAGGCTGTTGACTCTTTGAAGACTTTGAATCAGTATTTATCTTTGACCATGAAAACTCTCCAGTGTCTATCTGAAATTGTATATTCTTCTTGTTGCTCCCATTCTGCTTTTATTTTGCTGTGTTTAAATGGGGGAATTTAAGGCGTGCCCTAGGGCTCACGACTAGATGTTTAGACTGCTTGACATAAGGTATATCAACCACATGATGGGACAGAGCATTTGATATTGTGAGTGAACCCTAGAGATCAAGAATGAGTAAAATAAGTGCCATACTGACACGACCGTCTCCTCTCCTCAGCTCTCTGTGACATGCATCCAATGAGAGCACTGTTTCTCATTCCCAGAAACCCTCCTCCCCGGCTGAAGTCAAAAAAATGGTAAGCTATGTATGGTTTTTGTTGTTGTTCTTTTCCTTTAAAAAAAATATTGTTCTTTTTTTAGTTTTACTCTGAGACATAGTTCTGGCCATTCTAATTCATAAAGAACACAAGAGCCAGGGCCCCCACACCACCAGTTAAAAGTGTATTGATTTTTTTTGTTTTGTTTTTCCATGATAAATTCTCTTTGAATTACAAAAAAGTGATAAGTGACCATGTGAAACACCATAACATGGTTAAAGAAAACTTTTCTGTTTTACTATTTCAACACACTTTCACGTGTATATATTTCTAAACATTTTCACACTAAAAAATGAAGCTGTATTGACTTACAGTTCCTCAACTGAAACAGGCTTTTAAAATTATGATGGCATTTACTGTAATTATTGCAAATCTTTGAAGCTAGGTGTATCCTCTTTCATTCCGGAACACATTAAAGGAAGGGTCTGCTATCTGTGGGCTGCCATCTTTCTCCCTGCGGCTCCCATTTATTTGCTAAACAAAAATCTGTCATGGACGGGGATGATGATGACGTTCACTGACAAAAGCTCTAAGACTTGCACCAGTGTGAGAAAGGGCTGATTTGATTCAATTTCAGAATCTATAAGGGGGTAGGACAGTTGCTGTGCTTTCAGGCTGAGAATTTTGCCCACTTGTCTCTCTTGAGCTCTGAACCCTTTCCCATCAGTCTGGTTGCACTCAATCTTCTCCAGCACGTGGGAGAAGCTTTTCTCCTTTCTCTGTTCCTGTTTCCCTGAGCTCATCATCTTTCTTACTCATGCCAACCTGCCATGGTTTTGTTTTTCTTTTTCTTTCTGAAATTATTCTCACTCTAGTTTCCCAGTTAGTATTGTCTCCTCTTAGATTCTTGACTCTAACTCTGAAGTAGGCAGCAGCCCTCAAGTTCGAGCCTTCTCCTTTTCTGGGTTTGGTCTCCTCGCTGTTCTGTCTGATTTTTTCTTCTTGGTTGCTCATCTTCTGATGTTCTGTACTTTTCTTTTCCCGTCTGTGGGTATATATTCACACACACGTTTTCACTCTTGTTTCTTTCACACTTCTCCCTGTCCCTCACCGTTCTTTCCCCCAACACACTTCACTGTATTTTCCTCACCTTTTGTATGCTGACAGGGTTTTCTCATTATTTTTATATTGTCTTCAACCACATTCAAATCCAGATTACTGCAGTTATCTCCAGTTTTGGGAGAGGCTTTTTAAGGCCATGCAGTTGCAAAGATGTTAGCCCCAGTGGTGTCCTGCATTAAAACATGACAGCTGTGGGCATCCATGGTTGGCCAGCCCTTCGGGAACTAATGCATGTAGTGGACATCACCACGGAGTGAGCTGTGGGGCTGGGGTAACACTTTATCTGGCTCAGGCCAAACTAAATACTGATTTTCCCTTATTTTTCTGTCAGATATTATTAAAAGGAGTTTATGCTCTATCTTCAGAGTGCTTCCCAGTTTACAAGTCTTGTCAGCTGGCCCCACTCTGATGATTCTGTGCACTGCTTGCAGTTTGGGGTTAATCGCTGTGCGTGTAATATAGTGGTGTCATGAGACAGGTGCAGATGACAAACAGCTCTTCCTGTGTTCTCACACTGAAATTTCTCTGACTAAACCTGATTAGATGCACTTTCATCTGTTCACACCGTTGCTGTCATTTTACCCAAGTTTTCTAAAGGGACAGGATGCTTACAGACATAAAGGCCTCCTTCCTGTGTGGATGCTGTCTCCTGTCTGCCACGTGTGAGCTGCTGCTACTGCTTCTGCATCTTCAGAAGCTGATCAGTGACCGGTGACCTCGTCCAGCAGAACACGATAGTTGATTGTAAAGCATATAATACTGTAGACCCTTGATTCCCAGTTGTTCATTTGTAGATGTAGGATGTGAGAATCCCTTTGGAATCTTTTTAATTTAAGGCTCTAGCCTCAAAGTCCCTGGTTTGTTAGGTCTGAGGAGTGACCCAGGGATTTGTATTTTTAAGGAACTCCCGGAATAATCCTTGCAGGCAGTGGGGTTTGGGCATCTCTGTGTTAGATGCAACTGCCTGGACTCCCCCAGGTTCCTCATTAACCACGGAATAATGTAATAGCGTCCCTGAATGACTTTGGGGCTCTTTCGTGAGCCGACCCTGACCTATATTTCTGTTCTTTTCCACTTTTCATACTGGCATCAGAAAACAATTCATTATTCCAGACACGTGTTTGGTTTGTTCATGTTGCCTTGTTCACTCTGGAATGATGGCCTGTCTCCATCTTTGGCATGTCAGAGGCCTCCTTTTTCTCTATGTGTCTCCCATTGTAGCAGCAGCTCTTTTTTTCTTCCTCTGTAAGTTTGATGACACATTTGCTATTGTGTGTACATAAGTTTCTTCCACTTTATTTCCTGTATGTATTTCTTATAGAACCTAGGATAAGCAAATGTCAGTCACTGATCCATAAATATTTGTTGAATTGAAAAAAATAGTGAGTTTGAACAGAAATATAGGACAATGGAAGCAATACTTAAAAGCGGTGAAGTGATTGGAAACAACCGAACTAGTTTTCTAAATCACATTTTTAAAGATCAAATAACTCATTCATTCAACAAAAATTTATTACCTACCTTTTGTGGTCTGCCAGTGGTTACTGTTGGGCATTACTGAAAAATTACTGACAAATGAAAAATAGGAACCAGTTTCTGACCTGTGTGCAGTCTGTTCTGTGCAGAAAGCCCTGGAAGAAAGGCTCTTCATTTGGGGTGCAGTGTTGCTGGGAAAGGCTTAGCAAAAGAGAACGATGCCTGAGCTGGGTCTCAAAATACATGATGGGTGAGAATGTCTGGGCCAGTGCTGAGAGTAAAGGTCATCATGAGCCAGACACTGAGAAGCAGGCAAAAATCTAAGTGGGTGGTCAGGCAGTGACATAGTCATCGCCCCCTCAGAACTCTTTCCACCTGCAGTAATAAGAGAAAAGTCATCAGGTCATATGTGTGGCCCAGGCAGAGAACTGATAAATAAGCCAATTGGAGACTCTGATTGAAACGTCACATTAACAGGTTCAAGAACCCCAGCATTTGGTCACTAACTCGGCTCCTTATCTCTGTGTCTGTCCATGTCTCCTGGCTTCCAGACATCTATCCTGTCTGCCTTTGTTTTCGCAAAACATGCCCTTCACCCCCTCACCTCCTCCACCCCTATGATTAAATGATTAATGAGCAACATTAGATTTAAACCCAGTTCATTTATGCCGGACTCCTTCATGGCTCTCTGTGGTGTGTCATTGGTGATGCAGTGCGACTCTTAAACCACGTGTGAGCCATGCCCCTGGCCCTGCGCCCCGGACTCCTATCTCCACCCACATCACTGCTTTGCCCTCGTGGGGCGTGCACGGCAGTCCAGAGCCCCTTCTTCGTTTTCAGGCTCATACGTTACTGATGTTTTGGAGCCTTGCTCTTGGTGGTAGAAGTTTGATGATCTTTTTTACTTCTTCTTACAGGTCAAAGAAATTTTTTAGTTTTATAGAAGGGTGCCTGGTGAAGAATTACATGCAACGGCCCTCCACCGAGCAGCTTTTGAAACACCCGTTTATAAGGGATCAGCCAAACGAAAGGCAAGTTAGAATCCAGCTCAAGGACCACATAGACCGAACCAGAAAGAAGCGGGGAGAGAAAGGTATTCAGCCTGTTTTCATTTTCACCTTTAAAACATTTTTTTGTGGGGGATGGGTTTACCAACTAGAATAGGCTACTGCTTTCCCACCCCCGAGTGTGTGCTCACTTGGCTAGTGTCTCTGCCCTGCACAGCAGCAAGCAGCCTAGGTTCTTGCCTGGCTTCAGGCAGTGTCAACGAGCTGCATGGGTACTGCCAAGCTGACACCACTTTACACGGGCGTCATGGCTGGTCACAATGGCGGGACACTTGTTTTTTCTGTGCTTTTTCCTTCATTATGGAGGTTATTTTCTACACCTGTCACTCAGGGTTTATTCAGCATCGGCTGTAAACATTGTCATCAGTGTGTTCACATGTTACTGTCCTGCTCCAGAATCCCCAGGGTTTCTTCCTGCTGTACTCCACCTGACGACTCTTAACCACTGCGCAGCATTAGCACACACTTAGGCTTGCGGACAGATGTTGCTTTCTGTTCCCAGAATCTTGGTTTGATAGCTTTACGTGTTCTGTGTCCACCTGTCTGGCGTGTCCTCTGTTTCCTTCCATCCCGCAAGGTGCAGATCCAGCTTCATCACCAGCTTCACAAAAGCGTCTTCTCCGAGGCCTCTAGCCCTCATTGATCTTTCTGTTCTGTGAATTCTTACAGTCACTTTACAGAACAGCATCTGGATAACTGGGATCTCGTTAATGAATTTTTTTTACACTAAAATTTCAAGGCTAGGGAAGAAACGAAAAAGAGCTAAGTTCAAGGCAGTAGAAGGATTGGTCACAGCCATCTCTGGGCGTCTGCACTGAGCTTTGCATGTTCTTTCAGTCTTCACAGCTTCAGTTTTCCGAGTTAAGTTCCCATTGACGTTCATAATGGATTTTTTGCCCTCTGATATAGTCAGTCATAAAAGTAACTAACCTTTGTACACTGAGCTATGCAGTTGTAGTAGAGTGAACTAAAGTTTGCAATAAAATAAAGCTCTTTTGGGAAAAGGTTATTTGTGTATTGATGAGACCAGTGGGGCACTTCACCTTCATTTCTTCAAGTCACAGCAACTTCTTTTTTTCTCTTTGCATTTACTCACCTTCCAAATATCTTCAGCCTCTCATCAGTAATTAATAGTACATCGTACAAAATTTTAAACCTAACAGTGCCTATTTAAAGGATTCCAAAGATTATCTCAGTTGGAATCTCCTTTGGAAGCTAGCCCATTTTTATCTAGCATAGAACTAATGTATTTTATATAAGGACTGATAAATTTGTAGATATGTAAATATATATTTATATTTGTTCATGATACAGATTGAACCATAATTTAAGTTCTCAGTCTCGTTTTTTCTGACCAGGAAACTAATTTTAAACTTACATAATTCTGAAAAAAGTTAGAAGTGTACTTTTTGTTTGTGAACAGACTTTTATAAATTTCTTCAGCCTTTCCGGTTTTGATTGCTCTGTGGAGTAAAATTGCTCCCTGAAAGCCAGGTACTGACATTAAGTACAGGGTCTAATAAAGTGGACTGTTAACTTTTGGAAAAATGGTATAAAACCTATTAAAGTGAAAATAAGTTATTCATGTTGAAACTTTTGCTTAGTCTGATCAAAGTAGAGTAGTTTTTGTCTCCTTTTGCTGTTTCATCAGTTTTTCCCTGGTTTCAACTTTATAATTTGGGGGAACATTTGCTTTTGTTTTTTCTGCTCTAAGTACCTAATGCTTCACTTTTTTTTTCAGCCCAGCAGACTTTTCTCTCTGCTTCACTCTTACGTGGATCTCTGAATGTTAAAAATAACCAGATACTTTTAGTTTTTTTTTAGTTTGGGCAGTTAAATCTCTTCCTTTTGAATTTTAGCTTCAAAGTGGACTTTCTGGTTTTGCTGATGTGGTCAAGCCGCTTGTATGTCCAGGGCGCTCTGGAGCCCATCTCCTCAGCCCGTAAGCAGCGCCTTCTACACAGGGTTGTCTTGAATACAACAAATCTACTCTTCGCCGGCCAGGAAGGCTAGCCTGGGGAATTGTCACCACTCACTGTGGGAACTTGGTGTTGTGCTCTACCTTTCCCCAGGGTCTCCATACCCACTGTTATTTTCACAGAGAACATACTGTGTATTTTCTGCTATCACGCTCTTGGAGGTATCTGCCTGTACGTGCACGTGTCATGATTTGCAAGCTGTCATGTTTATCTTGTCCTTTTTTAATAGATGAAACTGAATATGAGTACAGTGGGAGCGAGGAGGAAGAGGAGGAGGTGCCCGAGCAGGAAGGAGAGCCGAGGTAACGGTGCCGCCTGCCCCGCCTTGTGAAGAGATGTGCTGGCGTCAGAAGACTCCTGTAGTGTGAAGGAGTCTTAAGTTACTGCGGAAGTGCCCTGATAGCCTCCCTTCTCTTTCTTTTGAAAGATCTCTCTAAACATTTTTCCCCTCCGGGTCCTCTTACCCAAATGGTGCTTTACCAAGATCGCATCACAGCCCCTCCGCAGTCACTTAGAAATGTGGGGTTGCTTTTGGTCCTGGGGGAGGGGTAGGAGCTGGCCACGGGCATTTATTAGTCCAGGAGGTGCAGATGACAAATGTCTCAGAATGTGTAGGACATCTCTGCACACAAAGAATTGTCCTCCTCAAGGGCTCGTAGGGTATCTACTGAAAAACAGTGCAGTCTTTCCCACTACTTTGTTTTCCTCTTCCCATAAGTGTGGTGACCAGCATTTCATTTCTTCTATTAGGATATGTTCTGTCTTGATCCATTTCATAGTCTGTGTTTGGGTTGTCTCTGGCTTCCCAAGGTTCAGTGAAGCAGAAGGTTGAAGAGTTGGTAGCACGAACCTCATAGTAACTAATCAAGGAATAGAAGATTTTAAAATGCTAATATTGTACCTGTTGCAGCTACACATGACTTATTGGACACAAGGAGGGTGGAAGGGCTTGTTGGAAGACATTTAGGGACCATGTACAGAGATTGGGAGTTTAAAGAGAGCAGATCAAGAGATGCGAGAATTTCTTGCAAAAACTCTATAATATCTGTTATTCTTACATAGGAGAAGATTTGAATCCACTTGAGGCTAAAACTTTGAATCATTTGAACTGATTTCATGAGCAGTGCAGTTCTATTTGGATAGCAGCATGATCTCATGAAAGAGGCTGTTTAAGGGGGCTCATCTGCCATGTTACTCTGGCTGTTTTGGAAGTGGAGAGGTGACTGGCAGGGAGACCAACTGGGAACAAAGCTATTTACCCTCATTAGTGGCTGATTCTTGGGACACACTTGGGCCCAGCTGCTGACCCTGGAAGTGAGGAAAGTGAGAGGGAAGTGAGAGGGAGCACATGGCAAAGCTCTACGGCCCAGAGGGAGATAGATGGTGAAGGTCATGCTGCTGTTTCTGCCCTGGCAGACCCAGAACATGACATTGCTTTTCCTGATAGGAAATGAGGCTCAGAGAGGGGACTGACTGTAGAAGAGGATGGTTTCAACGATCATTTTAGCGTCTGAGTTGATGTGAGAATCCTAAGAGAGAGAAGTCTTGTCAAGCAGATGTCCAGAGAAGTTTAGGATATTCATGAAACAGATGGAAGAAGACAAATACTATTGGATGGAGATATAGTTGTTTCCATGGGTTTCTTAGTTGAATTTCGAGTGGGAGGGACTCACTGAGGGAATGAATGTGGAAATGGTGCAGCATGTGGGGCTGCCATTGCCGCCCAGAGCATGCCCCTGACAGCGCTGCTTCCTCCCACAGCTCCATCGTCAACGTGCCCGGCGAGTCCACCCTTCGCCGGGATTTCTTGAGACTGCAGCAGGAGAACAAGGAGCGCTCTGAGGCCCTTCGGAGACAGCAGCTCTTGCAGGAGCAGCAGCTCCGGGAGCAGGAGGAGTATAAAAGGCAGCTGTTGGCGGAGAGGCAGAAACGGATCGAGCAGCAGAAGGAGCAGAGGCGGCGGCTGGAAGAGGTAGAACAGGGAAGATGCCCAGCTGGTTTTCTCCTCCTTCATTCCTGCTGGTAGCCAGACCCCCACAGGACTGTTTCCTGTGGACTCCTGAGCTGGTACCTCCCCGGCTCAGCTCTCTAGTCGCTCCCAAAGGAGAGAAGCGCTGTTGGGCGGGCAGGCCCATGCAGCCCTCGAGGGCAGGGTTATCCTTGCTTGGAAAAA
>NW_011888941.1:616555-649322 GCF_000151845.1 Pteropus vampyrus
TATAGCTAGCCACCTTAACTTCAGGTACATTCAGGAGTAAGGGAGGAAGAGAAGAATTCTACTAGGTGTCACGCAAACGCTGCTTGGTATTCTGGCTGCTGGTATGGCCAGCCTGTCCGTGGCAGGAATGCCTCTGTGTTGCCTGCCCGCTCAGCTTGTTGATACTGTTAACGCCCACAATGCGGTTACCCACTACTTTTTCGTTCTTAGTTCACAGAAACGTTATAACGTTATTTCATTGTGTTTCACTAGGGGCTTAAAACAGGTTTTTGGTTTTTTTCTTAATTTTCTTTTCCTGACTGCCTTTTATTATAAGTTTCACAGTTTCAAATTTCTCATTCATAATAGTTTTCTGTTTCCCTTTTACTCGTACAACTTTCCGGTTCACCTTTGTCTTTCACACCAGAGAAAGAACCTGAAACCACAATGAAGGCCTGGATCTATACTGATACTATATCGTGGTGTTTGATTTAGTAACATATGCTCTTACCCAAGTTATTTAAGTGACGTTTTGTGGGGGAAGTCTTCTTTTGTTTTTTGTATTTATAGTCTGAATTGTGAAAACTATAATTTGCCTTTACTTCAGAGGAACAGTGCCTGTCTTACAAGGAGGCTGGAAATATTCAGCCAGGGTTTGTGGAAGAAAACATAGGACATAACCTTCCTCTATAGTAGGGACAACTTTGCTATTTATGTGACTCTTTTTGCAGTTTATTTGCAGATTCTTCTGTAATATTTTTAAGACAGTTTTCAGTGCTCTTTGCACATGACAGAGTGGTTTCCAAGGTTCATTCAGTTGCATGTTGACCATTTGGACTTATTACATGGGAATGCTTGCGTTTTGAGGCTCTGGCCGTTTCTTGACGTTAATCTAGAACATGTGGTATTCTTTACTGTCCTTTGTCCCCCTGGTGGACTCTACTTCTGTAAGCATATGATACAGGTTAGTTGGGTGGTTTAGAACTTGAAGTGCCAAGAACCAGGTCAGTTAGAGCTTATTCGTAACACAGGCCACAGAAACTGCTTTCAGTCCTGGCGGTAGTGACATAAGTGTCCACTGTTCAGCCTCTGTATTCGGTAGAGAGTGAGGATTTCAGAGCAAAGGCTGGCAGTGGTTCAAGGAGAGGGTCTGAAAATTAAAGCCATTTTGTTTTATTAGTTAGTAGTGGCTAGAAAATGAGGGACATCTGCTAGATGCCCACTTGCGTTGATCAGCCCCTTCACGTCAGCTTCTTAGCAGAAGTTCAGACTCAGAGTTACCTCCTTGCACCTCTTGATCAGGGAGGGAGCTGGAGCTGGTGCTGGAGCGGGGACTGCTTGCATGAGTAAACCTGCATGTTGGGACTCTTGGTGATATCGCGCCTCTTTATCACGTGAGTCATTGAGCATTGTCT
This sequence comes from Pteropus vampyrus, assembly GCF_000151845.1. Lineage (NCBI taxonomy): Eukaryota > Metazoa > Chordata > Mammalia > Chiroptera > Pteropodidae > Pteropus > Pteropus vampyrus. The sequence continues at coordinate 617,950 of NW_011888941.1, forward strand.
GTGCTGTAGGCCCAGAAGGTGCTTTGAGGCTGTTTGGGTCACAAACGGTTTCTAGCCCTTTATCGGTGTTAAAGCCTCCAGCAGAGCTGTCTGGGGACGAAGGGTTCGGTTCCTTTTGTTGTTATTAACTAACAAGGTAGATAAAGATGGTCAGCTAGCTAGCTGTACTCCTAAGATAAATGACAGTCAGACTGAAAGAAGTTAACTTTCTATCGGCAACTGACCAAAAAATGGTCCAAAAGTCGAGGTTGTGGAGAAGCACAGTGCAGATGTCCTTTCTTTGCAAGTGCCACAAAAATGAGACCCCCTTGGGGTGTGAAGACTTCTCCTGCCACCCTGCTCCTGTTTCTGAACCCTCTTTGCAGGTGAGAGTTAGTGCTTTTGCCCGCACAGGTCCTGCATCTTTAAGAAATCTATCTGTACATATGTACCCTGCTCTTCTTTTGATGCTCTTTGGAATTTGCTGCTGCTGGCATCTCTCCCTTCTGTTTTTCTTTGTTTCCTCCTTCTTGGCTCCTGTGTGGACTGGAGATCTTGGAAGTCCTTGCAGATATTTTCAAGTACATCTCCTAGTTTTGCTGAAAATGAGGCTTTCATTTATGTTTTCCATTTTCTTTGTTGCTTTTGGATGGCCCAAGAGGCAAGGGCGGGGAATGCTGAGCTTATGCAGCCAAGTTCATCCTGTAGCTTCATCTACTCCTTCCTTGTCCCCCACAGCTCTTCAGATGTTTGCCTGCTTGCCCCAGTCTGTCTTCTGGATACACTCAGTGCTTCTCAGCTTGGTCTAACTGTGTTACCCACATTCAGAACATCATATGATAAAGATCTTCCTTCATCAAATGTTTTATTACTGTATTACCTTTCACATTTAGATATCGCATCACAGCTTGGGCTCATATAGAAGTTTGTTTCCAGCTAATTTATTTTTCATAAAAATTGTTAATAGGCCAGCTTTTTCTTCTATTCTTTTCACTTTTTCTCCCCTTTTTGAGCAAAAACGAATTTAAATTTAATTGTACTATCTTTCTATTTTAATGGTTTTGTGCTCTTTTTTTCACTGAACCTTGATTTGGTGCCAGTTAATTCTTCCTCCCCACTCCCATGACACCCACACACTTGATTAGTATGTTCTCTCATTCTTTGTCTAAGTTTAACACAAACATTAGACGAGACATTGTCTTCGAGGAAACTCAGTCAGTACTCTAAGTAAAGATAGCTGCCTTAGTTGGTGGGCTTTGGATGTGTTTTTGAACCTGTTACGTATTTAACTAAGTTTCCTGTCTCCTGGTCTGTACTTCTGCTATTTGGCCTCATGGAAACTGTCAAATTATTAGTAGAAGCAAGATTCATTTGTCTGTGGTTTGGTGTGCTACTTTTCATAAGTTTCAAAAAAAGAAAGAAAACTTCTTAGGGGAATATTTGTTTTTAAAAAGCCTATGGTGCCATCATGACAGCACACATTCTTTTTTTTTTTTTTAATAAACTGTGTGTAAGTGATTTTAATATAGGTAGGAGTCAAAATCAAACTTCATTTGAGGTTAGAACTTATTCTTTTCTCAAAAAAATTAACCATAGAAGGGAAGAAAAACAATTCTGTATCTCTTCCCAACCTTACCTTTTTGCAGAGTTGGCCCTGTTGCCCGTGCTCCAAAGACTCCAACACTTACTGTGAAATCCTGAACTCCAGCCAAGGGCTTCCTTCACTGAGTTATCACGCCATATTTTTCTGCTGTTTGTTTCTCCTTTTCTTATTTTTGATCACCTCTGATAGGATATTTAGGACTCGCCTATCTCAGAATCTTTCTGCAGGCATTTAAAAAAGTAATCTCCTTTCATTATGATGTTTCAGAGTTCTTAGCCCTGGCATTGCCGTCGTCCATTTGTGATCTTGGGGAACCTGATTCCCTCCTGTGAGGGGTAAGTGTTAGTGTGAACCCCAGCACTTTCTTTGCTTTTTCTTCCATTGTAGAACACATGATTACATTAATTTCTATAATTTCTACGAATTCCAAAGTGACAAAAATTTTAGAGAGGTGAGTGGAAGTGGAAGAAATTTAAAAAAAAAGGAAAGCCAGAGAAAAAAATTTTTTCTGTGTGCAGTGAGATTCGTACTAAAGCTAAATTGTAACCCAAGGAAAATGTAGACGTTTCTAGGGAAAAAAATTAATAAACTCTGCCTTGTGTTTGTTGTGTGTTTCTTGGCTGTGAGATCTTGGAAGGAAGACACAGTGAATTCATTCACCCCAGCAGTGTTTCCATGCGTTTGGAAGAAATAGAAACTATTTCCTCGCCCTCTTTGTCTGCACGAAGGCCTCCGTTTGGCCGGTTAGTGGTATCTGACATCCAGAGTACACGTTAGCGCAATTCCCGCCTTACTCCCTGCAGCCAGCCACAGCTGTGGGCATGCAGGTACCCCTCCAACCCAGGCCTTGCCCTCTGTCAAGTTAGCACCTTTGCTTTTACGCAGAGAGCGGCTAGCCGTCTTGTCTTTCAGATCCTCCTGTTAAGTTCTTAAATATTCTTTTGACACCCTGGTCTAGTGTTGGTTATATTTACAGTTAAATTTTGTAAGAGTTAGTTTAATTCAGCAAACATTATTTGTTACCTAAAGAGGGGATAGAGTTGCCTTTGGGGAGAAACAAATAGTTTCTCTACTAAGGCTTTATCAGAATTTGCACTTAAAAAACTCGAGGGTTGGTGGTATGTGTACACAGTATCATAACCTCAGAAATTCTTGGAAATAGCTGAATCTAAAGAATAGACTGGTTTATTAAAGTCACTTAGTTTCTACTAAAGGCAATAAGTCTAGTGGAGTGTATTGAAAATGGACGTCACTGTTCTCACTATAACCTACTTAGAAAAGTTTTTAGAAATGTGAGATGAAAGCATTGCTTTTAAATGCCAAACTAGAAAGGGAACTTAAAGATAATTGAAGCATAGTTGGAAGAGTACATGTTTACTCAGGCATGCTTGGGAAAATTTAAGTAATAAGGAACTCTCTTTGCAGTTCAAGAGATTTGGAAATCACAACTTCACGCAGTTTCTCAGTTTGTCTGACTTTAAAGAAAGAATGATTTAAGAAAGTAATAATGATACCAGTTTCCAGATGCTTTAGAGGATTATATTATGTTTATCATTCTTGGCGGAATAAACCTGAAAAGGCACGTTCATTAGAATCTCTTGAGTTTTGTCATTTGAAATCACAGGCATAAGGTTAACCCAGTACGGATTGACGTTACTTTGTCGATGGTATATGTGTTTTATTTTTGGCTATTTTCTTTTGAGGTTATATTGCAGCAGGCTGGCTTTTCACATTAATCACCTAATAAGATGTGTTTACTGAGGGCTTTAACTTTTGATGACACCCTCACGCTCAAATTGAGGGCCGGTTCTGATTGTAGTGGTTTTTACGATGGGCAGTTTAAGTTCTTGTTTTTGGTCCAGTATCCAGTCCCAGACATTAGAGCACAACATGAAGAGGAATCGGACACTGCATGCTTCTCTGCTTCGGCTCAAGCAGGACTTGCTTACTGGGCTAGTCCTGGGAAGCTGACCAGCTTCCACACTGTGTGGACTTTTTAAAGGGATATAATTATCTTACCTACATACCTTAGAGGAAAGGGGCTGTATCAGACTCACCTTTGTGTACCCATGGTGCTTAATAAATGTTTCTCAAATGGATGAACTAGCCATTTCTAGTCCTAGATGTACCTCTGGAAAGAAGGGTCTTGTTCTTGAAATTTATGTCCATTCTTTATTGGACCTTTCGGCTTGAGGTCTCTAATTTGAGTTCCAGAGTCACCTTAAAGTACTTTAAAGGGCCTTGTAGAATATCTTGAGGCATAAAAGGTGTGTTGTGTAAAGTATGATGCACTGTCCACATGTAACAGTCATTCAAGCTTTTATGTCCTTACTAGGTGATCTTGGAAAGATAGCTTTATGATTTGAGTAGATTTTGTAGGACCTAGAGAAAGGAGTATCTGGATTCTTCAGTCTTTCCTTACTCAGATGCTCAATGTTGGAGAGAAAATCATAGCCGATTTTGTCTTGGATGTCATGTGTTGGATGTGAGGGTTAGATTTACAATTGAAAACACTATTTATTGTGATATTTAATGCAAGAGGGAAACGATGAGCGAAACAGGATTCCTGCTCTCAGGGAGCTTGTGGTCTTCAGTGTGCATTGATCCAGGAACCAAGAGTCTAGTACTCTTTATGGGAAACAGAGGAAAGAGTCTTTCAGAGGTTTCCGTTTAACAGCTGAGATCGTCTGTTGTGGCCTGTCCCAGTTTGTAAGGTGTTTGCTTACTGTTGTTTTATGATGTGCATTTCAAATTAAACTTATAATAATTTTAATTATTTTAATTAAATGATTACATAATAATTTAATCACCGACTTTGGAAAACACTTGAACAAAAACAACTTGAAGCTTACCGACTTTCATTGAGAAATCCCAGTGAAATGACTGAAAAATCAAAAATGATATAAACAGCAAGGACAGTGAGAACAAGAGAGGAAACCAGGTTGTGTTAATCAGTACTGAAAAGGCAAAGACAACGCCAAGGCTGACACTGCACACCCTGGAAGAGAGTCAGAAATGGGGGGGGTAGCAAGTGCCGCCCACGTGGGGATGCAGCAGTTCACCCCCAGCCGCACGGCCAGGAAGGGTCTGTGCCACCTAGAGAGGTGAGCAGTGGAGACTCTGAGCGGGGAGGAGTCAGGTGCAGCGGGTGTGTGGAGTGAGATGCCAAGATTGAGGGCACTGAGTGAGAATGAGTATAATTGGTACAACTGCAAGCATATTCCCCTCTCAGCTCCGGTGGTGCCGGCAGCCACGCTTAATACCAATGACACCTCCTTTTCCTACACCCTCTGCTAAAGCCAGGTAGGGCTTTGAGAGGAGTCTCAGACTATTGCACAGATTCCTCTCTAGAGGTACTAACTAGCCCAGGAGAAGTGCGGCCTGGCGAAGGGACCATGCCAACTCAGTCACCTCACTCTGAAGCTCAGTAGTTTCCAGATGCTCTGCACAGCCCTCGTGGTTTGCTTTTTACTGCCTTAAGTGTGAGTGCAGAGCTAAGATTGGGGACAATGAGGAAGATCTTTAACATGAAGATTCTGAGACAAATAGAAAAAGGAACTCGAAGAAAATGGAGACAGTATAGGGGACAGAGAAAACGTCACATATTTACATGCACGTACGCATAATCTCAATGTTTTTAGAAAGAAGAGAGAAAATATAATGAAACAAGAATATTCAGAAAATAAGAATCTCTGAAAATTTCGTTATGAACTAAAACTCTCAAAAAGTAGGGGCAAAAGGTAAGTTTGTGGGAAATAGAAGAAAAACAGAATCAATCCCAGCAGTTTAAGTTCCATTTAATAGATGATGGTCCAAAAAGTGAATATGATAGGGAGAACCTGCAGACATAATTCAAGAAAAATTTCCAGAACTAAGAAATATGGATTTCTGGATGGAAAAGCTTGCTGAGTACCCAGCACAATGAATCAAAAAGAAAAAGACCTGTGGAAGGGTACATACATCAGCTTAAAGTTTTAGAACATCAAGAGTGAAACGAGGATCCTAAAAGCTGTGGTCGGGGAGGCAAGCTGAGGACTGTGGATGGGTCTGTATTAAGTATTCAGCATCTGAATTCTTAATACATTCTTCAGGAGCAACATCAGAAAACAGAAAATAGCAGAGCAGTGCTTTTGAAACTCGGCCAAAATTATCTGAACACTATGAGAGTGGCGATTTTGTGACATGCAAAGCCCCTAAAGTCTTTACCTTCTTTTCACTCTTCCTCAAGAAGCTACTGGAGGATATGTTCCAGCAAATAATAAAGATGACAGGGACGCTGAGGAGCAGAGATCATATTCAGGAGAGTCCAGAAGGATTCCTAGGAAGGTGGTGGATGGAAATCTGGAAGTATAGGATACCAGGAGAGTGATCAGTTTTGATTAGCATAGGAGAAGAGAGGGCTGTGAGCTGGTTAATCGCTAAGAATAAAACAAGAATACGTAATTTATTTATTTTTTTACCATGTTGTAAGGAGTTTAATGGCAGTGCAAGAGACTTTACAGATGATTTTGTGATGGGCCTGTAGGAAACTGTAGTCAGGTGAACAAAGAAAAAATGAGGCAACAAGTAACTCCTCAAAAAACTAAAAAGAAAGTTATTTGTATATGGACAAACTTTGAATGTGGTTTTCATTTAACCAAAAATTTCCACGTGACTAGGTTAGGATGGTATGACATGTGGGATGGTATGGTGCAGTGGGTTTTTTTGGGGGAAAAGTCAGTAGATGCTGTTTAAAGTGAAAAAAAAAATTTTTTTTTTTAAATAGCTTTACAAGCATGTTACTGAAAAGTAAGGGTGAGAAAAGCTAAAAAGCATTGAAAGTAGATTATACCTTGGAATTTAGAATTGGGAGTGAGCAGTGGAACAGCTTGTTTTTGACATAAGCTTTATATTCTTTTTGACTTTTTAAAGTGCTTAGCACTTAGATTTTTAAAAAAATTTTAACAAATAAAATGGAAAAAGCTACTTGTAAGAGCTTTTGAAATTAACCTCTTAGTAGCATTTAGTTAGATGAGGTCACAATTCCCCACCAGGCTTAGGAGCCTGGCCCTCTGCACTTGGGGTGGCAGTGAGCCGGCCCTGAGACCCATTTACTTCTCTCTGCCTTTGTTCCCAACTGCCTTTTCTTCCCTGGAGATGTAGCAGAAATTCGAATCTTGAGGCTGGCCTGAGCTGGATGCTGGCCTGCATCTGGACTCGCAGCTGTGGCAGCCAGTCACTTCTTCCAGAATCAGTGTGGCAACATCAGGACTCTGCATGATGTGTTTTTAGCTCGTCTGGCTCTTTCTGACAGCAGGCACCACCACATCAGCAGAGATGGGTTTGCATTCACTTTTTAAACGAGAGGACAAAGCCAGAGCAACCTATGACTTGCCTTCTGGTGTGATACCATGGAGCTAAACAGTATCTTTTCTTCAATAGCATTCCTAAAAGCTAAACGCCTGTGCCCTGCAGCACAGGGTGTAAGGAAGTGGCAGCAGATACATTTCTGAGGCTGTTGCGGGTGGGTCTGTGGTCATGTAGCTTTGTTTAGAGTAATGGCCTAGAATAGGTTTTAATCATGCATCCCTCCCATCATTAAAAACACCAGTCGTGTACTTCTGATGGAGGTATATCCACTCATACACTGTTGTGCCGACTACATTCTAAAGCATGCAAAAATAGCTGTGTTAAAAGAGTGAGCTATACATATAAATAAAGTTCTGAAGTTTTTGGGTTTTTTTTCTCTGTACTCTGGTTGACTGTTTTGTTCACTTACAGAGACAGCTGATATAAAGGCATACCATCTCATTCTTCCTTCCCTTCCTCTTGATCTTTTCATCTCACCTCATCCAGGTACATTCCCTAGAGCCCTTCCAATTGGAATAGTCCTCTGACTGTTCACTGCTTATGTGATCTTTCAAAACTTTTTTCCCACTTTAGACACCAGCTATTGACTTCCAAAAAATATCCAGTGCAAACTCCATGCCATGATGGTTTCTAGTACAGACCGCCTCTTTCCACCTTTCCGCATACTTTGGCAAGTCAGGAGACTGAGACTCATTGGGGCATGTGGCTTGTACCAGGGCAGCTGAGTCAGGAGCAGAAGCCCCTGCCCTTGAGTCATTTCTGTCCTCTTTCTAGGACTCCACACTGGGACTAAAACGTCTCAGAGATCCCCTTTGACCCATCTTTGACTTCTTTGTTATCTGAAAGTTATAAAATTTGTGTATAAGATCTCTGCCTCTTCTGGCCTGTCATGTTACCCTGATTGGCATGAAACTTGAATTCTTTGAAGCTAAGGGGGAATTTTAAGGGTGTAGATGCTGGTTGCCATTCTTCTGTTTTTCTTTTGTCCCACTTAATTTTCCTCCATGTAGGAAGCTCTCTGCCTACCTTTGTTGTGACTGGGTTCTTTTCATCCAGAGGTGGGACCCTTCTTACCTGGTCTCCCTGGTGTTTGCCAAACCCAAGAGTGTTCTAGCAGCTCATTTCTCTCTTATAAACCTAAGCGTCTCGATTGTTGCCCACTTCACCCATGATTGTTCCTGAGAATTAAGCAGCGCTGAGTCTCTCAGTAAAAATGGTTGGGTGTGTGACACAACACTCGCTCCTCAGGACCGATGCTTCCAGAAGGCTTCCATGTTCACTTCTTCAAGGAAAATGTTCATATGGTTAAGGTTTAGAGTAGAGTGAATGAGAGTCGTCTTTGCATTACAGCTTTAGGTTTATCAGAAGGCCTTTTGTTTTCTTATTTTTAATGTACTTTTACTCAACAAAATAGTTCAAAAGATGTTTTTCTTTGGAAAGTCTGGCTAGCTAGGAATATCTAAAGGAATGAAATAATTTCTGTTTAAAGCAAAGAAACCTATGTTTCCCAGTTGACAAATTATAATGATTTATATATTTTTTTGCCAGTATCAGTGTTTTTGGCAGTGTTTTCAGTTACTATACCTTTATTGTAAGTGATGCGCTGGTGAAAACCAGTCTGATTTTCTGCTCCTGTGTAGAAAAAGCAATAGGTATAAAATAAACCATCTTTGCTTCACTTGCTTTGAAGAGGAAAGGCTGTAGGAACACTGCTTGGCTGTGAATCTCAGATTTCTTACTTCCGGTTTCTATGTCGTTCTTGGAGTCCTGCCTCAGGGGAAGTGGTTTTGTTTGTTTTGTGTTCTGGTGTCAAGTTCTTATAAAGGAAACCCCCTCCAAGGGTGCAGGGCAGTGCTGGCCTGGCCTGTGCGCTCTCCCTCCTGGCCCTGAGCACGAACCACACAGAAAGTGGCGTTGGTGCAGAAAGCCCAGCTTTTGGGCCTTTGGCACATAAGTGGTTGTAGTCCATTGTCTTCCCTAGATATGGTTTTGAGCAGACTCTAGTGTCTTATTTTTCTCTTTTTCTAAGACTGAAAACAAAAGTGTAATGGCATTAGGCTAGTAAGTGACAGGCAGCAAGTGCATTGTTTAGGGGCAGTGCAGTTGTTAGTTTAACAAAGATGCCGCAGCCACTGAAGTTGTAGATTCTACACACCGGGACTGAAGTCAGTTCTTTTAAGGACCCCACCTTCACCCAAGGGAAAGTGGCGAGTTTTGTGCATTGAATTCTAAAAGCGGACAATGGGGAAAAACACAAAACAAAATGTATGGCATATGAGAGGCGGTGGGGCCAAAAACTGACTTGGAACTCCACGGAGAAAACGTTATGTAGTTGGCACTCAGCTGGGAGACCAGGACCCAAACAGCCCTTTCTGTCCCGTTGTTCCTCATGTAGGCCATTGCTTTACAGTTCTCAGGAAATCATTTTTGATTGTCTGCCTTCAGATCGAAGGCTAGTTGAGTTTCAAGGAAAAACCCAGAAGGGATACTTTGACTATAATAAATACTTAACTTTGTTTACTCACATGAACATGTGTGTCTAGTATCTCCACACTTTACCCCAAACTTCGTTTGTTTATTGTTAATCTCAGAGCCACATTAAAGTTCGTGGTGATAATACCGGCTTCCTATATCTTGAGAAATTTGATGGCTCGATTATTCTCTAGTGCTGTGCTGTCCGGAACAGTAGCCACTAGCCACATTTGACTATTTAAATTAACTTTAATGAAATAAAATTAAAAACTCAGTTTCTCATTGTGCTAGTCACATTTCAGGTGTTGAATAGCAGCATGTGGCCACTGGCTACTGTAAAGAACATCATTTTCATCATCCAGAGAGAACTACTGGACAGTGCCCGTCTTGAAGCTGGCATTTTTTTTCACATTCCTGAGAGTAATTGGTTAATTTTATACTCTACGCTGTGGAAATGCTTTATTGATGGACAGATGTGTGGAGCTGGGTGAAGCAAGCAGCCAGACAAGTGCCCGGTGTGTCACATTGCTTTATGCCGTGTGGTTGCATCTAACAGCCTGGTTGAGGGAAGGCTGTCAGACTGAGTCTGCTGATGCAGCAGCACCTTTTGAGATAGAGGATAGTGTCTGTTAATAGAATAGGCTTTAAGGCAGAGTGGCCATTCCAGCTCAGGCCTGGACAGCCGGTGACACTGGGCAAGCCCATTAACTTTTCTGAACCTGTTTCCTCATCATATCTACTTCCTAGGTTTGTTAGGAGAATTATATTAGGTAGAGTAGGTGGAATAAAGAATATCACATACTTAGTACAGTGTGAGACACATTGTCAGCATGTGCTCAGTGGTTGTTTTTTATATTCATACTAAAAATAATGGCCTTATTCATGTTGATGTCAGTTCCTCTTTTCCTGATATGTGCCACTTTTTTTCTTTTTAAAAATTATTTCTCTCCTTTCTTTGCCCTATTTCTATTATCCTTTATTCCTTTCTCTTCTTTTTCTTCTTACTTAAGGGCCTTGGATAACTGTATTAGTGATACTCAAGGATTAAGAATTCCCTGTCACCTAATTGCACAGTACAGTGAAGAATAACGGGGAATAATCAGTATAAAAATGAGACCAAACCCTATAAGGATTCAAAGAAACACAGCACCTTTGACCAGCATTTGCGAGGAAGCCGGTACACGTGGGCTCTGGGGCCATAGAGACGGGCCCGTGACACCCCCTCATTTGCATCACCCTGTGCCGGGTCAGCAGCCTGTCCTGAGAGCCACACCAGATGCCTGCTGACTGTCTCTCTGTACTTACCAGCAACAAAGGAGAGAGCGCGAAGCTAGAAGGCAGCAGGAACGTGAACAGCGAAGGAGGGAACAAGAAGAGAAGAGGCGTCTAGAGGAACTGGAGAGAAGGCGGAAAGAGGAAGAGGAAAGGAGACGGGCCGAAGAAGAGAAGAGAAGAGTGGAGCGAGAACAGGTCAGTTCACAAAGCCTGCTGCGGCCACGAGTGCGTGTGGTCCGTGGCTTTGTGGATTCGGGGTATTTGGGGCAAAAAGTACACACACATGTGCATTACACACACACATTCAGGACATTAAGGGTTTAAAAATACTGAAAAGCAATTGGAATTACCCTAGTCAATTGAGTCTCTTGTCTTTAAAAAAGTCATAAATTATTACGCTTTTTATACCTCTTGAAACCAGCTTAGTGGTCTCCAATAGTATGACGGCGAAAGATTGCTGAATATAGCTTCTTGGGTTTGTCCTAAATGCTTCAAACTGCGCATATCTGAATGATAATTAACCTTTTTAAAAAATGAAGTAAAAAACCTGCTGCAAGAAATTTCATATGAGAAATGTTTGAGGTAGCCACTGGCTAACTGATTACTTAATATACGTTTGCATATAATTCGGCACATACCTACGTAGCATTAGAAAAACTAAGAGTGTTGTATTTAACCAAAAGATCAGGTTTTAGTAACAGTACAGCATCTTATTAATGCCAGATAACAGTTGTCTTTAGAAATCTGTTTCCTGAACCACCTGTGCAAACAAAAACCGATGCACTTTCTGTTGTCTGTGTCTTCGTGTGGGTGCCATCCCAAGCCACACTGCCTTTTATGTCTTTATGGATCACTCTGTTATGAGCTTTGAGTAAAGAAAAAAAGATAGGAATGGGGACCGATTTGAATAATACTTGAAATACAAACTTAAAAACAATGGTATTAACTTCCAAATTTGGTTATTCAGCCACAATCCTTGATACTAATTACATACCTCGGGTTTTCTGAAATGGATCTGCGTGCTTACCTGTTTTTCCTAGGAATTTAAGTTCTGTTCTTTATCTGTTCCCTTACTGATGTTATTGGCTAGTTAACTGTGCGGTGTTTTGTTTCGCTTTTTTCACATTCTCATTTATACTTGGGGACCAGAAGGAGAAAACATACTGTCTTTTAAAAATTAAATCACCTAGGGGTAGTTCTCACAATTTGATTGTGAGAGCATAGCATGAAAATAATATTTAATCTTTATTGTTCTAATGGCAGTCATTAGCTTTTGTGGATAGCAAGCATTCTTCCCTCTTCCTTTAAAAAATAGCATTAAAAATCAGTTTTATTGTTTTCTTTATTTTTCTGCAAAATAATTATTCCCACACTGACAGTGCTATATGAAACTTGTCGTTTCTGCATAAACGTGTGTTTATGTACATGAGTAATTGTATTCTGTGTGTTCATTGACTAGATGTTAGGGCCTTGGTGATTTGGATAGATAGGAATTTTCTAGTTGTCGCTGTTTTTTGAAGGCAGAAAACAAATGAGTATACTAGCTTGATCTTTTAAGTTATGGTTTAATTCTCTCTGGTTCAAAGAACAAGTGACTTGGGAATCAGATTCCACTCCCAGTCATGGCTGGGGATGGCTACACACCACGCCAGGGCAGTTCTGGGCATAGCATATGTTGTGGAGGGTCGGGCTCAAATGCATGGGGCTCAGAGCCCAGGTCGAATCGGGCTATGCTTGCCAGTGGCCTTGTGGATATGCTTTCCACCAGACTGGCTATTTTTTTCCTCATCTAAATTTTTCTAAGGAAATTTGTATAATATCTGTTATCCAGCATTTTCTCAACCAGGATTATTAGTTAACTAAAACTTCTATTCAGCCCAGATGTACGGTTATTTTTATCTTAAGGTGTGCACTTTGGTGTAAGTGAATGGTCAGCAGGAGATACTATAAAGAAATAATCTGAATTTCAGAAAAAATTTGCCCCCTTATACCCCTCAGGCTACTCCCATCTAGAGTAGTTAGCTTTCTTCTCTGATGAAAAGGAAGGAAACTTCTGTCTATAAAACCTCCTTTCTTTTCAAAGTTATTTTATGTCTGTCTCATATTCAAGCCTCATAAAAAGTGCTGAGAGTTGGCAGGAAATATTCATGATACTCATTTCTTAAAAGAGGAGACTGAGAAAATGGGAGGTTGGGGGCTTAGAGGTCATAAGTCAAGGTCTCTTAATTTCCTAGTCCATTGTATGCACACGCAGCTGCAAGGTTGGATTTTTCCTGTTTACGTGACATATTTTGGATGTGCTTACCTGTTTTCATTGTTTATCGTTCTCTTCCCATTGGGAACGAGTCATGCTCATCCCCTTCTTTCTCTTCCTCTTAGACACACACACACACACCCACCCCCGTTCATTGGTGAAAAGTCACCCAATCCTGGTGTTCCCAGAATGTAGTCATTTTACGTACCTTCTGTCATCAGAGAAAACATAAACCATGTTTGTTTTACTTTAATATTAAAGAAGTTTTGGTTTGAGGTCTTAAAAATTGGCAGCCTTTGCTTGCTCTAAATAATGACTGATGAGCAGACATTTATTGATGAGAACCCTCTGGTTTCTCACCGAATTAAACTCTTTACTTTCTCTGGAGTCTACTGTCCTGAGAGGGACAGCACAGTCCTTTAAAGCCCAGCATTTGTGTATGACTCTGTATCCTAACAGAACAACTTTCAAATACCTTCATGTATACCACTGAGTGCATGTCATCATTTATCAGACTCTTGATTCCTCAGCAGCCAATTCGAAGTCACTGAGAAAATCCTTAGCAGTAAATTTCATCAGCTATTCATCCCCATCCACTAGAGACGGCTGGGGAGGCTGGTTCTCGGTGCCCCCCGCAGGTGGTTCTGATGCTTTCCTTTTGGGTGAATTGATTGCTGGGTGATTTCTGTGTGGCAGGAGTATATCAGGCGACAGCTAGAAGAGGAGCAGCGGCACTTGGAAGTCCTTCAGCAGCAGCTGCTCCAGGAGCAGGCCATGTTACTGGTAACGCCCGCATCCACCCTGTCCTCTAGTGTCAGGGCCCGGGTGCGCCCCCCTTCCTTGAGCTGGGCATGGCTGCAGCCATCATGAGACCACTCGGTCAGTGCCCTGGGCTGACAGAGTCCGGTGGAGACGTCCTCTATGGACCGACCAACCAGGGCACACACACAGCCAGCAGGCATTTATTTATTTATTTATTTCCCGTTTATAACTGTTCTCATTTGGTAGATAGACAAGGTTTTGAACACAAGTTGGCATTCCATGAACAAACCAGAATGCCAAGCGCTGAAGGTTCAAAACACTTGCTGTGGGATTTTTACCTAGTTAACTCTTAAGTGCCTTTTGAAACCACCGAAACTGACATTTAATTGAATTCTCTCTCACTCTGTCCAGAGATATTATGGTTAGCAACAAGCTGTCAGATTTTTGCACAGGTAATATGCTATTTAAAACCCCAGCCATTTTGTTTTGTTATAAAACAAGGGGAGGGGAAAAAAGCATGGTCTTTAAAAAAAGCTGAGAAAGGATGAACCTGGAGACGAGGCGGGCGTCCTGGTGTCCCGTAGCCTCAGTGTTCTCTTCCTCTCCAAGGAGTGCCGATGGCGGGAGATGGAGGAGCACCGGCAGGCAGAGAGGCTCCAGAGGCAGTTGCAACAAGAACAAGCCTATCTCCTGTCTCTACAGCATGACCACAGGAGGCCGCACCCGCAGCACCCGCAGCCGCCGCCGGAAAGGAGCAAGCCCGGCTTCCACGCTGCAGACCCCAAGCCCCACTACGAGCCCGCCGACCGAGCTCGCGAGGTACCGCTTCCTGTGTCACTTAGGTAGCAAGCCCATGTCCACGCCCGCCTCTTAGGATGTGAATGCTAGAATGGGGTGCAGACATCAGCTGGTGATTTCATCCGCCCTCTTGATTTTCTAGCTGAGAAATTGGGGTTCAGAGCAGGGAGGAGACTTGCCCAGTCTCTCATGCAGTTAAGTGTTTTTTCCAGAGAGGACCAGAGCACCTCTGTTAGCAAATCTCAGGCGAATTGAACAGGAAACCAAACGGGAGGGAAGACAGTGTGGGAGAATCATTTTTTAAAATGTAAACAAGGGACTTGGCGGCCTGGCTAACTATTTTTCCAAAACTGCCACAACGACACAGTGTGCCTATAGCCCCATTTACTGACTTTTTATAATGATGACTTGTTACTAAATTGGTGCTATGGGTCACCCAGAGCCTCCCAGTAAAGAGGTGGCAAAGCAGTCACTATTAGGGGTTTTAGAGAGATGGGGAGCTAGCTAGTCGGCCTCCAGAGGACACTGAGTGCTAGCCTGTAGGTGGCGCCATCCCACTGCATCTGGCCCTCAGTGGGTTCCAGGATCCAGCATTCTGCTTGCCCTGGAATGCCTTTATTTTCGGAGGAATGAAATGGTTTGAGAATTCTTGATGATAGTCTTTTAATCTCTTGATTTAGCTGGTTTAACCAAAAATGGTTTAACCATTTTTCTAGTTTATCATCATGTACAACCCTAAAATTCCTGCCAGGAGATTTTAAAGGCTGCCTCTCTTGATTTTTATCCTCATAGGTATTACTATATCCTGAATCGAATCCTAGTCCTGCTTTATTTGCTTCCTCCCTTTTTAAGCTGCCCCTCTCTTTTCTTGTAGTTGAAGAAAACAATTTCTCTTTCAAAGTATCCACTTCCAGGCTTTCTTCGGCATCTCTGCTCTTCCCTCACTAACATTGAGTTATGTCTCCTAATTCTCTGATGCAGGTGGAAGATAGATTTAGGGAAACTAACCACAGCTCCCCTGAAGGCCAGTCTAAGCAGACAGGCAGAGTATTGGAGCCACCAGTGCCTTCCAGATCAGAGTCTTTTTCCAATGGCAACTCCGAGTCTGTGCGTCCCGCCCTGCAGAGACCAGCCGAGCCACAGGTAGCGACAGCCACTTGGCTGTGGGTCGAGGAGACGCACGTGACGGCTCGCCGAGCCACGGGCCTGCTTGTGGTGGTCGCGTCTCAGTGTGTCACCACATTTGGGAAGAGAAGGGGTTAGCAGGGCTGAGTCTAGACTGACTTAAAGAGTTGATTGGGGAAAGAGGATTTCTTTTAAAGATTTTCGTTGGACTCATGAAGATTATATAGATTCAGCGATTTCTTATTTTAGTCTAACTTTTTGCCTTCCCTAATAAGTGCTTCCTTATTCTAATACCAAGATTTTTCGATTTAATTTTTAAAAAATTAGTATCATAAGTACCCAGAGGGAGAACCAGAACCTTTTCTTGACCTGTAACTCTTGGCTCCTGGACAATTCCATGAGTGGGCTTCAGATAGGAGTTTTTGGTTTTGTCCAAATGTGCATAGTTTTTGGGAGAAGGGCCTTTTTTTAAGAGATCCTTAAAAGATTCAAGATCCAAAAAGGTTATGACCCAGTGGGTTAGGCGTGGCTTTCCCTGAAGTAGGTTGGGATAAAGGTCGCAGGCTCTCACTGTCCAAGCGAAGGAGAAACCCTCTCTACCATCTGGAGAAGAAGGCAGACCCAGAGATTACCACATCAGAGATCTCTGAGATCCTCAAAGCATGACTCCTACTCTCTTGCCGAAGATAAATGACTCATAGACATTTTGCCCGCAGAGTATTAGGATTAAGTTTTTAGGCCTGAGTTTGTCACTGATGTTCTCATGTGTTAGGAGAAAGAAGTTCACATTTTGTGATAGAAGTAGTTGCGTTGTTCTGAAAAACAAATTTGAATGAAGATTTGAATGTGCTTTACAGTAAATAATTCCAGTATGGAGGAGTTTAAAAAAAAACACAAAAAACCATGACGTAAGCAAAAGGTGTGTGAGCTCAGGGGTGGGGGGTTCGGGAAGTGGCGGGTATTTACATGAGATCAGTAGCTTCTTGATTCACAGAAGAGCTGACCATAAGCCACCTGGCAACTCCATAGAGTGAGGGATGGAAAAAAAAGAAGAAGCAAGACAGGACAAATAGGGAAAAGGGAGGGAGGAGAGACTGGTAGAATTAGTTTGATGATACTCTTATGAAGAGTTCAGTATGAAAAGTTTTTATTCTGGAAGTAAACTTACCATAAATAAAAAATCTTCATCTGTTTGGCCATTAATAGTTTAGAAAATAGGAGTAGATGAATTATATAGACTACTTTTTTATATTAATGATTAGCTAATGTAAGGCCTGGAAACAAGTCTCCATTTTCCTCTTTCTATATAAAGTTCCTTTTGGCTAAAACATACACCTATGAAAACATTATTTGGGGGAACTTTTTTTCATGTAAGAGTATTTTAAAACCCATTTTTAAAATTATAGTTACAGATAATACTTTCAATTCCATGATTTTCCCTCTGAAAATTTTAAACATTTTAGGCATCTAGGATTATGCCAATAACTGGAATTATGTGAATGTCACCTAAAAATCATAGAAATCATAAATATGCAACTAATTCTGAATCTTGCTTTTGGAAAAGTCGAATCAACTGTGATTTGGTATTTCCACTTTTCATTAAATGCATTCAATTAATAGATACATAGCTGGAATTACGTAGATTGCAATATCGAACATGTATTTTAAAACAATAAAATAGAATTTAAAGACAATACAGATTATTTCAGAGACTGTTTTCACAATTTAAAAGCAACCAGATAAACTCAGTTGTTGAGTAATTGTCAAGTAGAAGATCAGTTTGGGTAATCATAGTAATGAATATTTATAAAGAAATCAAAGTTCTTTCTTTTATAACTAGTAGGAAGATGTATAGCTATATCTAAGGTTTGAATATTTTAAGACTTGGGGGAAGAAAGAAGGAAAATTGCTGGTATATTTTGAAAAGTTATGCTCTTATAGCCTGTCAGAACCTGAGGGGTTTGTCCTTGCTCATTAAATGTGTTGTTTTGCCATTACTTGGTCTGAAATCTTATACTGCCAGGCAACCTGCGGAAGGATAGACAGGTTTGCATGTATTGCAGCACCCATCCTGTGACCCCGCTCCCTCTCTCTGCCCGTCCAGTCCCTGCTTTGACATGGATGTGCATGCAGCTCGTTGCCCCTCCTTTCAGGACAGGAGGCCTATAAGCCTTTTTTTTTTTTTTTTTTAAATCTTCATGTTTATCTGTAATGTTTGTCCAGATAGTAAAAGAATTTTCCTTATAAGTGTACATTTATTCTTTTCTGCATATTTTGTTCCCCAGACCACTTCTTCACTGAAAAAATAACTGTTTGGCTGCCTGGTTTACCTCATACTAATACCATAGCACCCTGGTTTGCATTCCCCCAGTTCCTGCTTTGGATTGGGTATTGACCAGAAAAGCGTTTTCTGCAGAACGCATTGAATGTTTTGTGTTTTGTTTTCTTGTAAGGTACAGTGGTCCCACCTGGCATCTCTCAAGAACAATGTTTCCCCTGTCTCGCGATCCCATTCCTTCAGTGACCCTTCTCCTCCCAAATTTGCACACCACCATCTTCGCTCTCAGGACCCATGCCCACCTCCCCGCAGTGAGGCGCTAAGTCAGACTTGTGAGTCGGAGGTACCTGACCCCACCCAAAAGGCGTGGTCTAGATCAGGCAGTGACGAGGTGCCTCCAAGGGTAAGAAGCAGAAAGACCAGACGTGCGCTTCTTTTTCCTTTTTGTTATTTAAAAAAAAATTATTTTTATTAAGGGTATGGTGACTTCACCAGAATTAAGGGGCAATGAAATTTCAAAGGAACTTTTTACAGTGGGGAGAAAGTCCCATAGTTACTCAGCTACACTCAGCCAGCATCCAGTCAGCTGTTGTTGTGGTTAATACTGTGCTTAAACACAAGGTAACACAGTGATTGAAGAGGAAGTCTATACAGAATATGCTTCTAGAGCAAACAGAATCATACATTAGCAGTTGTCTTATAAGTTTATGCAGAAGCTGCAAATTATTTTGCAACATTAACCAGCATCAAAATTTTTAGAAAAATTCTCACAAAAAAATTTAAAATGTCAAAGAGAATGATTTTTTTTTTTTTTTAAATTGAGAGATTTGGGTTGTTTTTTTTTTTTTTGAGTTTTTAGGTTTTTTTGTTTCGCTTTGTTTTTGTAATTACTTAATGACAAAATTAAACAAAAAAGGCATATTTTAGTTTATTATTCCTCCACTTGGAATTTGCTTCCTCTGAATAATTTCTTGCTTCTACCAGTCTTTGTTTCCTACTGATCCATTTGTAGATGTTTGGTTTCTTTGAGCTTATTTTCCCTATTCTTACATTATCTCAGCAAAATGCTTTGTATGTCCCCTGCCACCAAACTTTAGTCCAAACATCATTTACATGTTACAGAAGCATAGAAGGGCTGCTTGTCCTGGCTCCTTTGAAGGCTTTGACTGAATTTTCTCTCTCTGTTTTATAGTGGAGAGCAGAGAAGGGTCAGGGGTGTGGGTGGAGGGTCGGTCGGTGATAGTAAGGCTGATGAAATTGGGACTGCTGTAAAAATATGTTTGGATAGGGAAATCTTTTCTCTGCTCATATTTTCAAGAATTTAATTGCCGTCTTTTCCACCCGAAGGTTCCTGTGAGAACAACGTCTCGCTCCCCCGTTCTGTCCCGTCGGGACTCTCCGCTACAGGGTGGTGGGCAGCAGAACAGCCAAGCAGGTCAAAGAAACTCCACCAGGTAACGCGAGAGAGAAGCTGGAGGTTTCCTCACAGTGTCCTGCGATGTGTGTCATCTCTTTTCATACAAATGCCTGTAGACAGGGGCATTCTGAAGCAATGAGATAATCAGTTTATAAAAGACTGCCTTCCCAACCATTAATATGAATATCATTAAACTGATCTGTCATGAAGAATGTAAGTCCAGCTATGTCTTGTGGCAGCTTTAATGTGAAAGTTAGCACCTGTCTCTGTCCCAGTCAGTGGAAGGAACTGGCCCAGGGGGTGGTGGTTCTAGAGGATTGTAACCTGAGGGACCTTACTGTCTACATGGTATCTTAAGGCCTCGGGAGTGGTACAGAGTCACAGACAGGCTGCTGAAGATAGCCAGGGCCTGACGGACAGCCAGAAGTTAGCCTTCTGTACACGGAACCTCAGTATAACTGGAAACCTCCCCAAAGTGGTCAGGGCGGACAGTGGGATTGGCCTGTGCCTGAGTCTGTGCTTACTTCTCACCTAAGCAAACGTGTGCCCTGGGCGTGTGCCTGGCAGGGACACATCAGAGCCCGTGCCGTCTGTCCCATTTCCAGCACAGTGCATACAGAGGAGTGTACTGCACAAGTGTCAGTTCAGGAGAGCAGTAATGGGTGGCTGGGAGCTACAGCCTGGAAACAGTATAATTTTGTGATTATATAAAAGTGGAATTTTTTATAAAAAGAGACTATGTTTGTAGCCGTGACAGAAATAGTAATACTTCTAGACCAAACAGTAGCATTTCCTCTCATACCGAGTCTGCTAACAGTAGACTAGCATTTAGCATTTTTGGTTTGTTAATATATCTGAGATAAAACCCATGAATAATAATGTTGTTAGAACTTTTGGTACGTTTAATGTTAAATGCTGTTTGTCGGCTCTTTTTCTCATCATGCCTGCACTTCTGCACGTGCCTGTGATTTGTTTGGATGATGCATTAGCTCTTCTCTGCTTTCCCCACAGCGGTATCGAGCCCAGGCTGCTATGGGAGAGAGTGGAGAAGCTGGTGCCCAGGCCTGGCAGTGGCAGCTCCTCGGGGTCCAGCAACTCAGGGTCGCAGCCTGGCTCCCACCCTGGGTCTCAGAGTGGCTCTGGAGAGCGCTTCCGAGTGAGATGTAGGATGCCTTTCCTGTCGCCTTTTCCTGTAAACGATACTGGGCTACGATAGTGTATTGGAGATCCTTTTTAGTCCTTTTCAATCTTATAAACAGACCTGGGGTTTTTACCCAGCTACATATCACAAAACAATATTTTAATACGGGTTGCTAATGACACTAATACCATAATTTTAATAATAAAGAGTCAACTTTTGAGAGCTTACACACACCTACCTCTGTGAGCACTTTATGTGCTTTATCTCATTTAATCCTTACAGTAACCCCATGAGATATATTTATTGTGTCTCCATTTTACAGATTCCAGTCACTGAAATTTAGTGGCTTTCTAAATGACCAAGCTGAGATTTGAACCCACTTCTTTCAGTATACACTCCATTAGTGTTGTCATCAGTATTGGTTATTTGAACCTACCCATAATAATAGATTAGTGAAAAAATCCCTCTACAGTATTATTGACATAAGAGAGTATAGAGTGTGGGGGTGGAGGGGTCTAAGTATGGAGTCAGAAGCCTTGGGGTGCAGACCCACGTGGAAACCCTGCTATGAGTGAGGGGCGCCCATTGGTGGGCAAGGGGCAAGGGGAGAAATTAGACAGGCTAGGTCTGCTTTGTAGCACGCACCTGGATGCTCACACGTGTCTGCCTTTCTTGTCTCTGAACTTCACAGCATCATCCAAATCTGAAGGCTCTCCATCTCAGCGCCTTGAAAATGCAGTGAAAAAAACAGAAGATAAAAAAGAAGTGTTTAGACCTCTCAAGCCTGCTGTAAGAATTGCACAAAATCAGTTTTACTTATTTCAAGCTTGAGTGAGATCTTTCTATTAAAAATATGTAGTTGGGAGGAACAGTCCTTTCCGTGCGGCCCCCCTCACAGATTTGGGGAATTATAAGGAATACAGTAAACCTCAGACACATTCATGCCCCGCCCACCTTGGTCATTAAAAAAAATACAGAAAGAGTAATAGCCATTTTATCTCTTTGCTTAGCATTAACTATTATGCATTCTTGATGTATTAGGCATTTGTAATACTGGCTTTTAGAATACCTTTTTTTTTTATATATATTCTTAAATTTACCTGTTATTTAAATTCTGCCTTCTGGTACCTGGAGTGGCAATTGTGACTGTTCCTCATACTTCTTTAGTCCTTGCTGCATTAACTGACCATGTAACTGCACACACTGTGGAATTTTAACACCTGCTGGAATTTTGGTTTCCTGCTTGAATTGATTTCTGTACTTCCCTCTGCCCCCTCATTTCTGCCGTGCTTCCTTGTGTTGTGCATTCATCATTGATGGCTTCTCCGGCTCAACGGAACTGTTGCTGGACTGCAGGGTGAAGTGGTAAGCCTTGTCTCTGGAAAATTCAGCATCAGAGCAATAATCTGACTGCATTTTAAACTGAGCTTGTATTCAATCTATATTACTTCTCTTTCTTCAACTTGCCTTTCTGTTCTTTTCTAGAATGGAAAACCTTAAACTTTTGCTTTGTTTTTTTAACACACAAAATTTGCTGCATGCATTTTTTTATTATTAAATATAGCTTTTTAGAGAAACTTCTTAAAAAGCTAGAGCTGTAGCCGTAAAATGGTTAGTAAGACTCAAGGTCCAGTACTTCATCACTGCTATTTCATGGGCTCAAGCTCAAGAAAAACATATTCTTTACTGTGGAGAAGAAGAAAACTCTGTTGGGACTGCTAAAAAGAAAAAGGAAAAATGGCATAGCCTACTTTGTAAAAAGTCATTATTTTTAAATAAAATTCCCAAGGAGAAAGATATACTTTAGACTTCTATATGCAAATGTAGAATATAAATAATAATCACACTTGGAAATTATATTTGGATAATTGAGTCTTAAAATATCTCAGTATAGAAGAGTAAAGAGAAATGAAGCCCTTTTTGAATATCTTTTACTGTGGGTTTCTTTTGTTCTCTGATGCTCATAGTCATTGGCATTATTATGGGGCCATGGGGCCATGTGGGTAAGGTGGGGCCTGGGGAGCCTCCCCCTTCCCGCCCCCTTCCCGCTCCCCCGCCCCCCCCACCTCTTGTCCACATCAGTGCGCACTGCTACCACTTTCTCATTTAACATGTCGTGAACCTTTTTTTTACAAATGTGGCAAATTGTTAACAATTGGTGAAGCAAGATATGAATGGCTTCCTCATTTCACTGTCACATTTCTGTAGGTTCAAAATTTTTAAAAATAAAAGTAGAAGTTAACTATAAAACCACCACATACATACTTTAAATCAGCCCTATTTAACTAGAATCCTGCTTTATGGACAGTCTCCTTAAGAGAAGACTTTGTCTCAGAGGCAGATATCTTTATAACAAACTCCAAGGATCTGTCTACACTCATTTGTTGACCTAGAATTTTATCTTATGGTTCAGAAAAAATCCTATCAGCTTATAAGCAGACTATTATGTTTTTTTATTGTTGTGACATTTGAATTGTATACCACATCTTTTTGTCTTTTCTGGTTTTTGTCTATCTTTTGACTTTTTTGGTCTTTTCTGTCAAAAGCTTTAACTGCATCTTCATATGATACTAGTAAATACTCTCCAAAACAGGTTTACAGAACTGATGTTGTGGCTGTTTTATCGATAGTTAAAATGAAGAACTTCACATTCTTGGCTGCTTTTTCCCTGCTCCCTCCTACCCCCTTTGCCTTACTCTCTTTTCTGTCCTGTGTGTTAGGATTTGACTGCGCTGGCCAAAGAGCTTCGGGCAGTGGAAGATGTGCGACCACCGCACAAAGTGACAGACTACTCCTCATCCAGTGAGGAGTCGGGGACGACAGACGAGGAAGACGATGACGCAGAACAAGAGGGGCCCGAGGAAGCCACGTCTGGACCAGAGGACGCCAGAGCAGCGTCAGTCCTTGGTGTATTTTAGAGAGGATGAGAATGTCCCCGCTGAGCCTTCTTTCTACCTGGAACCAATTTTTTTCTAAACCTGTCATAGGAGTCTGTTAACATGTAATGAGCAGTTGTCACGGATTCAGCAGCAGGCAGCCTTTATGTTTCCCCTTTGGTCCATTGGTGTGTGTGTGCATGTCAGCGCCTCTCCCTAATGCTCGAATGTGTATTTTATTTTTTGTTTTTTAATTTGAGAATACGATAAATGGGAAACTTCAGTTTAACTGCTTTAATTAACCATAAGTTATTCATTCTAATTTTTTTGCTCAAAAACGAACTGTAGTGGCAGGAAATTCTTCGTTGAAGGGAAAACACTAAGCATTGGTTTTCCCTGAGGAAACTTTCTACCTGTAACTGATCTCATCTAATGACTTTGAGGAGGTGAAATCAAAACAATATCCTCGACTAACGGGATTCATGGCCCTTCGCCTCTGGATTTTGTCTCAATAGGTCATCTCTGAATTTGAGCAATGGTGAGACAGAATCCGTGAAGACCATGATTGTCCATGATGATGTGGAGAGTGAACCAGCCATGACCCCATCCAAGGAGGGCACCCTGATCGTCCGCCAGGTACCCGTGTGTTCGCTTCGTTGTTAGAGGCTGAGCTTCTGTCGTCATTAACCCACGTGCTCATTCACTCACTCATGCTGTTTCTACATCATCATCTGTTTCCATGGTAACGAGACCCAAGGGTCGTGTCGGGGCTGGGGCGGCAGGACGCGCTGCATGCCAACACGGTAGCTGGCAGTCTCCACCGCACATCGCTGCCCCCTGCATGTTTTGTGGCGGCCCTCACCCAGCACCATGCTGCGTCTCCGTCTGTGTCTTGACAGTGGAAAAACCGCAGGGCAGTGTCCTTCAGCAGGCTTGGGCCGGGGGCAGGCCGGTCTGTAGCAGGGCAGCCTCGGGGGTCCTGCAGAGCGCACTTAGCTCGGCGGTCTGCGCAGTCAGGCGGTCACTGGGCGGGCCTTGGGCAGCCGCAGGGCTGGGAGGGCTCTCTGCTGTGTTCCCAAATGTTAGTTTTCTTGCTCGTTGATTCTTAAATGTGTACCACCCAGTTGTGCTCAGTTTGGATGACTAAGTTTTACAACTGTCTGTTCATTTCTCAGCTTGGCTGTGAGGAAAGTGATCTGCTTCTTATTTAAACAGAGCAGGGCACCTGTCTAGCATTCCGGACTTCTCCCTGAGTGTGTCGCATGCTGTGCCAGTGCATTCGGGTGGAAAGTGGGAAGAATATGGAAAAGACCAGGATTCAGAAAAGTGATGGGATGCTTTCTAGAACAGAGAGATTTAAAAAGGGAAGAAAAACTGCTAGTGGTTTTGGTAACAGTGGCTAGTGTGGCAGATAAACCAAATTGAACACCTTCTGCTTGAGTCCTGTGGCCACCAGAGGAGATACTTTGAATTCTGTTGGCTCCACTTAGGCATTCAGCAAGGAAGTGTGAGCAATTCAGGCCAATTTCCTCCAGTCTTTCCTCGATAACTGAACTGTTTGAAAAGTCACACAGCACCTAAGCAAAGTCAGCTATCAGCAGGGTCATAGGCGATTCCAGCAGCACCCGAGCAAGACAAGTGTGCCTGTTTTTTCTGCAGAGTACAGTTGACCAAAAGCGTGCCAGCCATCACGAGAGCAATGGCTTTGCCGGTCGTATTCACCTCTTGCCAGATCTCTTACAGCAAAGCCATTCCTCCTCCACCTCTTCCACTTCCTCCTCCCCATCTTCCAGCCAGCCGACACCCACCATGTCCCCACAGGCACCCCAGGACAAGCTCACTACTAATGAGGTATGTCTTGCACCACAGCTGGCTGCTTTCCAAGGGTTAGACCAGCACCGCCTAGTCGCTTGTTCGCGGAGGAGACTTGCCCAGTGCCCCCCGCCTTTCCCTGCCTGCCCGCTTTCTTCTGTCACCCACCCTTCTCCCCACCCCCAAGTAACATGTTTCAGACCCGCGTACAAATCCCTTAACCTAGATCAATTTCCCGTCAAACTTGCCAGTTCACTATTTCCTGTTCTCTAGATCAGTGTAGCTGCATGGCTTTGTGTATTTTTTTTTAAGTCGAAATAAAATGATTGCTGTGTTCTCAGATCCATTATGTATTTGACATTAAACTCTTGCAGTTGTTTGTGCAGCCTGCCTTTTTCATTCTTTTTATCCAATAAATAAAATATAGAAAAATTTGGTTACGCAGACTTGGCCTTATATGGACAGACCTGTTCTCTCAAACAGGAATTTCCTTCAAACAGGGCTGGATTGTATTCTGTATTTTTTGGGGGGTGGGGCGGGGGGAGTTGGGTTGCAGGTTGGTTACTCTAATTCGTTTTCACCAACCCTGTTGAAAAGAATTTCTTTCCTTGAAATTCACAGTCACGCATGGTTTAAGAAGAGGCCAAATGCTTTTTGGGGAAACCTAGAAAAGTAGGATGTTGAGCAAGAAAAGCAGAGGTCCAGGCATGCTTTCAATTTAAAATTTGAGAGGGAGATCCTGTGTGCTCATTCGAAGGCTTGGCTGTGGTGCTCCGTCTGGGTGCTAGTTGGGTGACTCTTTGCTCTTTGGAAGAGGGTTGTCCTCCCCTCCCCCAGCAGTGACAGAGTGCACCTTGAGCACCCTGTGCTGAATAAAACCAGTGGTTTGATTTCATGGGAGGTTTGGTTTAAATGCATTTGTCTAACTGTTGAAGGAGGTTGAAAGTGGCACGCAGCTTTAAGCCAGTCTTGTCGATGTAAATGTTTAATTGCCAGCCTGCTGCCTGCTCCTATTTTGGTTTCCTTGTTAGAAAGAATCAGAATAATCCTCTCCCTCTGAGGAGCAGGGACAAGTGGTTTGCTTCTAAGGCAGGCTTGGCTTCAGATTGTCCATCGGCTGGACTGGCTGCTGATTGTGGGATAAGGGCAGAAAGCCTGCCAGCAGGCAGCCATGTCAGCTGGGAGCAGAAGGCCTGGGAGCCTAGTAAGGGCATAGGCCAGAGGACATGGTGACTTCAGCTGCCCATGGTGGGAGAAACGGTGCAGGACGAAAGCACTTGAGCAGACATGTTCTCTTTCTTCCAGTGATGAATCCCACCTGCACTCACATTCTTCCTTACATTTACATTTAAACTTGGCTCCATTTTGCTCTAATATACAGTATTTACTATAACCCTTAACTCACTAAACTGGCAAGTTTATTTTTCTGTTTGTTTTGTTTTTAATTATCATTACATTTCCACTTAACAATTTGTTTCACTTTCTTTGTGTTTTCTTTTTTTTTTTTTGTCTTAAGTTACATTGTTAACCAAAACAGTGGTGCTCCTAAAAGAGCAAAAGGATTCGCCTTACTCTGTCGTTTGCACCTTTCACTGATGAGCCTGTTTGATGTGGGTTTAATGATGCCGCATCTAGCATCTAAAATGCCGGCAGCCAAAGCTTCTGTAGCGTTCTGGCAAGAGGCTCACTTTAAAACAAATAATATAAAATTGAGATTTGCCAATATTCCAACATAGATTAATTGGACCTTTGGGGGCAGGAGAGTAAATTCAGAGTTGATGAATTGAGGTCAAGACATTTCAAACCTCCTTTAGGAGTTTTCATTATAATTATTTACTTAAAAAAACAAAACAAAACAACTAGAAGCGTGAAGCGTAGATTTTATTGGTAGCATGCAGCATTCCTCTCCTAGGTGGGCAATATTTCTGAAGGAGAGAAGCAGCTCTCTCGGTGGGTCCAGGTGAAACAGTCTGTTGCTGGGGTGTGCTGTGCACACACAGAGGTGCTCTCAAGCATTTGGGGGCCAATGCAGGAATGTGAGGGCTTTGTGTTGCGGACAGTATAGCACAGAAGTGGGTTGTAATGCTGTAATGTTCACCATTCTGATGCCATCTGTATTAATGAAATTGAAATTTGCATTGCAGACTCAGTCCGCTAGTAGCACACTCCAGAAACACAAATCCTGCTCCTCCTTCACACCTTTTATAGACCCCAGGTTACTACAGATCTCTCCATCTAGCGGGACCACAGTGACTTCCGTGGGTAAGTGAAGCGGCGACAGGAAAGCAGCTGACAGACAGGACCCGTCACTTGGCGTCGCTCTTTCTGGTCGCTTAAGCGTGGCATGGCAGTGGTTGCAGGTGCAGACATTGGATGCACACGCGCCCATCCCGCTTGCACTGCCTTATTTGCAATGAGCTGCATAGTCAAGGTCCTTTTTTCCATGTACATTTCCTATACCATTTTTTCAACAAAAGTCAGTTATGACATGAATATGTCCTCAAAGTATAGTGTGTATGTGTGGCGGGGGTAGGTGCCAGGTTGGCATCTATAGGAAATAACGCCGTGTGTACTGCGTTGTAGTGGGATTTTCCTGTGATGGAATGAGACCAGAAGCTGTAAGGCAGGACCCCACCCGGAAAGGCTCGGTGGTCAACGTGAACCCCACCAACACGCGGCCTCACAGTGACACCCCAGAGATCCGTAAATACAAGAAGAGATTTAACTCCGAGATTCTGTGTGCTGCCTTATGGGGTAGGTATCTTATTGCTACTCTGCCCTTTTATTTTTATTCCGAACAGGGGACTGGTCTTTTAGAGAAGTACTGTTTTGGATAGTTTGGAGATGTTTTGAAAAGCTGTTGATGGATGAGATGGCAGACATCTGTGATGGGCCACCCCTATGTCCTCTGTAGGATCAGAGCAGGTACATGTGCGGGCTGGCACTGGTTCAGCCATTCTATATTGGAAAAAATGACATCTCCATTCCTTCACGTAAAGAAGAAAAGTAAAAAGATGAGAGATGCATTTGGTTCGGTCCATATTTATCGGGAGACTGAAGAAATTTGTCGAATTGCTTTTCTTCAAATGTTTCAGTTTCACTTTTTTTTTTTTTTTTTTTTTTTGCTTTTGTAACTTGGGCCTAACATGTAAATGAGGCTTTTAAAAGCAGTCTGTCACTGGCCAAGTTTGGGGACCATTGAGCTGACTTTACCTGTGGAATACCTGCAGTGTTTGGGAAGCATCTTCAAAACCTAAGACACCACAAGAGGATATTTGTAGAGAGTCTGCCACACATGGGACTCTGCTATTTCACTTTCTAAAACTTGCTTTCTGTCACCCCCGGCCTCTCACCTTCTTCACTCCCACAGATGTCCTGCTCTTGGCCTCACTTTGTCTTCCAGCCCCACACTTTGTTTTAGTTATGCTCCCTAAACCTCAAATTGGCTGTTTTTAACAGAGACCCTACTTCCGCTCGGAAGTCTCTTACTTCCTTGACGTTGCGGTGCAGATGGGTAGGAGACGCACGGTGCTCTCCTTGGTTTGAGTCCACTGCCGCCCTCCTCAGCATGTGTATTTCTGGAGTGTCCTCAAAGGCCTCCACCTTCCCCACAGGGACTGAGCCAGCCCTCCTCCCCCATGCCCACCTCAGCCCAACTCAGGTCCGCCCCTCCCCGAAACAGTGAGGCGACATGAGCCTCAAGATGTTCATCATCTGCCCTCTAGATTTTATCTGTCTGCTGACCTCCCTCTGGGCCCTTGGAAGCTCCTGCTCAGGCTGGCTCCCAAGGGCTTGCAAGGTTGTCCCCACCCATTGCAGACACACCTGCGTTCTCTTTCATTCCTTCAGATCTGGATTTCTGTCTCTGTCACTGCTGAGTATTTTAAATCCTCTCATGATCATAAGGCCTTTTCTCTACTAATCCTCTAGGTAAAGGTAACAGTAGGCATTGGGATAATTAGGAGCACGTGAAAGCAGCGGGCACAGCACTGTCATCATGCACTGCTGCTGCTACTGCTCTGTAAATGTCAACCGTGACCATTTCAGAGACCTGAGTTCCATCGTTTCGTTCATATTAAAGGCCTGTTATGGGAGTGTTTATGTCATCAAAACTATATTCTCTTCAGTGTGGAAGTAGTGTTAATTATATCGATGTTTTAGAAATTGAAGTAATTTTTATCCAGAGTATTTACACTCTTAGTAGTCTTAAACTTATATTTTTCTGATGTCCTGCCAAGTGCTGGGCCCCCTTCTGTTTGCCATTAACTAATATTTTTAACAAAAATTCTTCTTTTTCCTAATTAACTTCTTTAAGACCTCGGAAAAATAGAGTATCTTGAACTTACATTATTAAAAATGAAGTGGAGTCTACAGCTATGCTATCTTAAATAATCCCGATCCCGTCTGATCTCAGAGGCTAAGCAGGGTCGGGCCTGGTTAATACTTGGATGGGAGACCACTTAGGAAGACCAGGTGTTGTAGGCGTAAAAAAAATTAAAAAATGAAGGATTGTAAGCTGACAAGGTCTTTGCAATCTGTGAGGTCAACCAAGGGTTGCCTCGCCTAAAAAATAAATAAATAAATAAATAAATGAATAAATAAATAAATAA
This sequence comes from Pteropus vampyrus, assembly GCF_000151845.1. Taxonomy (NCBI): domain Eukaryota; kingdom Metazoa; phylum Chordata; class Mammalia; order Chiroptera; family Pteropodidae; genus Pteropus; species Pteropus vampyrus. The sequence goes on from NW_011888941.1 coordinate 647,701, forward strand.
AATTTTAAAAAAATGAAGTGGAACTTTCTATTTGTTACTGTTAGAAGAAGAGTTGTGTTGCTTGTTGTCTGCAGACATGTCAAGGGGTGGCTTTCCCTAAACTGCTTGTAATAGCTGTCATGAGTTACCTGTTAGGTTAAAAATAAGCCTCCTAAAGACTTAAATCCAGGAAAGTTAAAGCATGTATTGTGAGAAATGTTGACCGACAAGGGGAGAAACTCAGAGTCATTTTGAAATGATAAAATCAACACACTGACATTCTACTACCAGTGTTAGATACATATGTTTTTTGTATACCTTCCTAGAAAATGCTTGCAGCAAGCATTCTTTTTTAATCATCTCATGTAACTTTTGTTTTATAGATTGCTGCATATTTATTTTGTTTTTTAATAAGGCAGTTTTCTTATGTTTGCAGCTAGGATTGTTTTAACACATCTTTTGAATATGATTTTTTTCTATGCTAATGTTCATAATTGTCTGCAGTTAATTTCAATGCTTTGCCTGTAATATAGTTTATCATAGAATTTAAAGGGAATTTTAAATCCCCCATGTTCCATAGCTCTTAGCCATTTTCCCCATTAGCCTACACCAGATCTCTGTGAGTACAGTTGCAGTTCCCAGTACAGCTTACCTTTGAATGATCAGCATTATAAAGTTTAATTATATCTAACAGTTGGAAGGTTTAAAAAGTGTATTTATAAAAAAATTATTGCAGCATGCAACTTAATCTTTTTTGCAGGCCTATAATTTCCAAGGTTGTTATTTTCCAGTGACTGTCTATATTCCTTTGACTGCTAGCACTCAGTACTTTACAAAATTACACAGTTCTTGGAACTACGTGATGGAGAATTAGAAGGTAGGCTGTAAGTGCCAGAATATCTGCAATTTTTGTGTATTTGAAAAGATTTTGTCAGCTTTATCTTTTATTCTTTCTCACTGTAAAATCTTGATTGATATTTGAATGCTATTTATTTTTGGAAACCACAAATAATAGAAAGATTTCATGACGCTCATGCTTTGAGTAGTTATTACCAGATTCTTGACATAGATTTTTTTTTTATCTACTTGATACTGAAGATTGACTAGGAAAATATTGAAATATTATATGAAATGAAACCTTTCAAATGGACTCTGTGTCTGGTAGCAGCTTATCAGTTAACGTTTAAGCTGCTGAAATTGGGGGATGGGCTCGCTCTCTAGCTTTTCCCCCTTATGTGCTTTTTCATATTTAGGTAGCTATTTCACCATCACTTTCCAGTGGTGATTTGTTGCAGTTTATTACTTTAACCTTTGACTGTTCTAATCATTTATTTTCGTGAGTAAATTAAGGAACTTTGAAGCTATTTAGAAATACCTCACATAGGTCTGGAAAACACCACAAGTAATGACCAAATAAATTCTGCATTCGTAGGGAGGTGGTCACGATGAAGTAGCAACCTCAAATGTAAAACTGTGAAAATGAGCAAGCATTGCATAAGCATTCACTGCTCTTATCTTGGTAATAAATCTGTTTTTAATTACACATCGGGTTTTTTTTAAGTCATTATCTCATGGGTATATTTCTATTAAATAACTTTTTTATAAAAACATAATGGCTTGTTGTAAGCCGTTTAAAGTGTAAT
>NW_011888941.1:649372-651393 GCF_000151845.1 Pteropus vampyrus
TTTATTTTTGGAAACCACAAATAATAGAAAGATTTCATGACGCTCATGCTTTGAGTAGTTATTACCAGATTCTTGACATAGATTTTTTTTTTATCTACTTGATACTGAAGATTGACTAGGAAAATATTGAAATATTATATGAAATGAAACCTTTCAAATGGACTCTGTGTCTGGTAGCAGCTTATCAGTTAACGTTTAAGCTGCTGAAATTGGGGGATGGGCTCGCTCTCTAGCTTTTCCCCCTTATGTGCTTTTTCATATTTAGGTAGCTATTTCACCATCACTTTCCAGTGGTGATTTGTTGCAGTTTATTACTTTAACCTTTGACTGTTCTAATCATTTATTTTCGTGAGTAAATTAAGGAACTTTGAAGCTATTTAGAAATACCTCACATAGGTCTGGAAAACACCACAAGTAATGACCAAATAAATTCTGCATTCGTAGGGAGGTGGTCACGATGAAGTAGCAACCTCAAATGTAAAACTGTGAAAATGAGCAAGCATTGCATAAGCATTCACTGCTCTTATCTTGGTAATAAATCTGTTTTTAATTACACATCGGGTTTTTTTTAAGTCATTATCTCATGGGTATATTTCTATTAAATAACTTTTTTATAAAAACATAATGGCTTGTTGTAAGCCGTTTAAAGTGTAATACATGAGCTTTAATTAAAAGCCGTCATGTTACCTGATTAATAAAATATCAGTATCATCCATAGCTACACTGGCTGTTACGGTGGCGACTAGCCTTATGTGGCCGTTGAAATTTAGATGAATTAGCATAGAAAGTTCTGTTCCCCAGTTGCACTAGCCACATTTCAAGTGTGCAGTAGCCACATATGACCATTGGCTGACGTATTGGATATCACAGTAGAAAGTTCTGTTGGACAGAGCTGGTCTAGAATGTACTTTCCAAAACCTTAATTGTAGATAATAGAAGAAGCCTTATGCGCTTGTAAGCTTTTTTCCTTATATTGTACATATGATTGTTTTTTTTTGAGAATTTTGATTACTTTTAAGGATCATTCTAGAGGGGTAGTGAATACTCAGGTTTTTCCCTTTTTTTCAAAATTCCAGAGGCTTCCCCAAATTTTCTGAAGCTATTTTGTAGTATTTCAGGCTGTAACAAACTGTCTTATGAAAATAATAGTACTAGAGAGAAGGCACCTCTGATTTGGTGGAGGTGTACATTGGGCTGTGTGCTATGGAAAACGCACCGTTTCTGCAGGGGCGGGATGAAACCTGCAATGTATGCCTAATAGATTTTTAATGGGGAGACTTTATCAGGTCACATTATTATCAGAAACTGTCTTTACACATTTTAGAGTTTTTCAGAGTTCCAGGGATGCGCTATGTTCGTTTAGAGCCCACAGTGCTTCGGCATAGTTTGTAGCTGTCATCCACATGTGTCTGGCGCTCTGTTTGCTGCTAAAGTTCTGATTTGAGTTTCAATAGCAGTACTAGTAAGGACATATGTAAATGCCAGGTCCTCCGCTTTCCCCCAGGACCCCAGCAGATGCTTCCAGTTTCCTCACATGGCTTGCTTGGGTGGACACTGCTCTCCAAGTGTTGGGGTTTCACCGCTCATTGCCGAACAGGCCCAGGGCCGAGAGAGTGCTGGGAGGTTTTCTTGTTGCCTTCACAATTGTTCATTTGAAATTTTCTGGCAATAATGTATGTATGTGAAATAAAACATGGATTGCGTGGTTCAAGAAATTCCTGCTCTTGTTCCTTGTCATTCTATCTACCTGAAAATACTGATTGAGCAATTACTTTGCGAAAGCACAGATATTTCATTCCTTGTCTCAGTCAGTTTGTTACCCAGTTTAGGGAATGTAGACATCTGTTCCAGTCCTCTAATAATATAAGGTGATCTCTGCTATGTGTTACAAAGTTGGTTTAGACCAAGGAAGCAAGTGCATTTGGGGAAATAAGTGCGTGATAAAGAGAGAGATAACTTCTCCCTTGGCTCAAGGGGCAAAGGGTTTGAATGGCAGATCAAGGCTCTTATACCCTCTCCTG
>NW_011888941.1:652128-658635 GCF_000151845.1 Pteropus vampyrus
TTCAGGTAAATATTTCACCATCACTTCCCCATGGTGATTTGTTGCAGTTTGGTTATTTTAGCCTGTGACTGTTCTTATTTCTTTTTGTGGATGAGCTAAGGAAACTGCTTTTTGCCAGACAAGTGGTATTATCCTTCCCATACCACATGCAGTATAAACTTGGCCTTTCTGTCTCCTTGAAACAGGAGTGAATTTGTTAGTGGGTACAGAGAGTGGCCTGATGCTGCTGGACAGAAGTGGCCAAGGGAAGGTATATCCTCTGATCAACCGAAGACGATTTCAACAAATGGATGTCCTTGAAGGCCTGAATGTCTTGGTGACAATATCCGGTAAGTGTCTGTTGAGCGAAGCAGGATTGTAGCACCGTTTAAACAATTGCTTCCCAGCACTGCATGGCTAGCTTATCTTCTGAAGTAATGAGATTTTACAGTCATGTGATCGGAAGATGTACTGGGATGTGACCCACGTGTGCGCACTTGACCCATGTCTCCTCTAAAGAGTGGTGTGGAAAAGCTGCTGCCCACTGGGCTGAGTTTGCCTCACCCAGTGCCTGGGCCTATGCTCATGCCCTGTCACAGGCCCTCTGTGCCAAGGAACTGTTTGTTGCCATGATGGTGAAAGCACTGTATTATTGTTTTCTTTTGCCTATTAACACTGTAAATTTCTTTTCAGAAAGAGCATTTTTTTTTTAGTATAAAGTATATATGTTCTCTGTAGAAAGTAAGACACCACTACAGAAAACCAAGCAAGAGGAATAAAAAGTAAAATCCAGAAATAGCGTGCATTAACTTTCCAGTTTTTAGCTTCTAATATTTTAAGCATACGCAAACTCAAGATACACACTTAAAAGAAAAATCTGCACGAAAATGGTTATGCAGTATTTCAGACATCCAGAGGATAATAATGAGAGAATAATATGACACCCATATACTAGTTTTAACTGATGTTAAAACACACCTTTGTACATACACTCAGCATCCCCCTCCCGTCCACCTGCTCATACTAACCACTGTCCTGTAGTTAGGATGCTTCCTGTCCACTCTTGGTCCAAACCATGTAGCCTGCTCTTTCCATGTCATTAAACTCTCCTCTGTAATACGTATTTTACGTGGCTACAAAATGTTCTTTGCACAGATGCACTAAAATTCATTTATTCATCTTCTGTTGTAAGTCTTTTGGTTTATCCCGTTTTTCTCTCTCATGTAAACATTTTTCACAAATATCTTCGTAACTTACATAACTTTGGGCACACAACACATGTTTCATAGATCATAATTTTTTAATAATTTATATTATTGCTGGGATCAAAGAGCATGCAAAATTGTAAGATTTTAAATGGTTTTATAATAACTAGCAGTGATTCTGATTTAGTTATCTGCCAACTCAAGCTTGTTTGTTTATATGTAACAAATTTTTTGCAGTTATTTTAGTTTTCAAATAGACTTTTGGTTGTAAATAAAGACGTTTATTGAAATGCAAAAATTTTACCATCACACTTAAATGAGAAAACAGCCATTTAAAACGTGTGTGTTGATGGAGAGTAAGTTGTAAAGTAGGAGAAAAAATAAATCTGCAGCTAAAAATGGGTTGAACTTCATTTTGTTACACAGTGAACAAGATGATTCCTAGGGATCAATAATCAACTGATACCAGTGATAATTTTTTGGTCTAATTTTCTATATTCTTTTCTTCTCTAGTAGCTTTTAGTGGTTTTCACAATCATAAAAGTAATACCTGTTAACTGTAAGAAGCTTCAAAAATAGAAAATGTTACCCTTATCTCAGAGATAACTCTTGCTAACATTTTATTTCACTTTTTATTATACTTATAGTTTGTCCCTCTCTATTCCTCTGTATGACTACGCCTCAGTTTATTCACTCATCTTACTATTGATAGATTGTTGTTTCCTGTTGTGTGGGCTGTTAGGAACAATGCTGCTGTCTGCATTCCTGTTCCTGTATTTGGGGGCTCACACACACATTTATATTAGGAGAAAAATCGCTTGATTATAGCAGAGTACACGTGTATCCTGCTTAATGCCAAGCTTTTCAAAGTGATTCTAACAGTTTTCATCACTAGTTTTTGAAATTTCTAGTTACTCCATACCTTTCCTATTCTCAGTATTGTCACTCTTTTAAATTCTGGACACTAATAAGTGTGAAATTATATCTCAGTGTGTAATTATATTTCAGTATGGTTTTAATATGCATTCACTATTGACTATGAGAGCAAGTACCCTTTACATACCTGTGAGATAACTTCCTTGGCCTGTTCTAGTTGCTTGCCCAGTTTTTCTCTTGGGTTATCCCTGTTCTAATTGATTGGTGAGAGTTCTTTACATATTCTGGATGTGAATCCTTTGTCAGCTATGTAAGTTGTACACATCTCCAATTTATGGCTTGCCTTTTGTTGGATTCAAGTCCCTGCATTGGATGATTTCTTTACCCTTTTGTGCTGTCAAATGAGAAATAATTAGCTACGCTGGAGGGTTTTGAAAATCAGATGACTTAGTACATGTGAAAGATTAGTGGTGTATTGATACTTTTTGTCTACAGAAGGATGAATTCTTTATTCTTTTAAAATCTTCTAACTCAGGCTATTCCTAGTGATAAATCAGGGGTTTTGAAAGTCTATCCGAATAGCTTGACTTGAGTTTCTAGAAAAACTGGTACAGAATGGTTCTCTTAGGGGGCGATATTTATTGTTTATTGATGTTTCTTGTGGTTAGTATTGTTATTGATATTTATTTTTGAATATGTATGTAAAATACTTATATTTGTGTTCTTCTAGGCAAAAAGGATAAGTTACGTGTCTACTATTTGTCCTGGTTAAGAAATAAAATCCTTCACAACGACCCAGAGGTCGAGAAGAAGCAAGGGTGGACAACCGTCGGGGATTTGGAAGGATGCGTGCACTATAAAGTTGGTGAGTTCCAGGAGGCTGGTGTTTTTCCACCATTTAATTAGCATTTGATTCTTTGCAGCTTTTAATAATAAACTTGTTTCTGAAGCATGTAGCCTTTTTATGCTATTGTGTTTCTAAGGCATCTTCTGATCCTGAGATCTCGTCTAGATTCGGATGCCCCTTAAGCACAGCGCAGTTCATTCCCCATGCTCACGCGGCCCCCTGTCTCATCCGCACGGTTCAACTTGTGAGACTGTTTACCGTTTGACCTTGACAGTCCACATTCTTCTCTGTAAGATGTCCTTCGGGATGAACCTCTTTAAGGAAGCTTTGCCAAGGAAAGCCGTACAGTTTGGACTCCTCCTTTGTGTTCCAGGCTTACTCTCCATTTAGAAGACTATGGGTCCGTGGCAATTGCTGATAGAATGTTTAAGTTTTGCCCGAAGAGCTATGACTTGCCGTGTTGAACTCAGTGCTCTGTGTAAAGCTGCATTGCTCTTTACTAGTAAATGAATCTGGCTGGCCAGTCAGTCTTTGATGGAAAAGGTGTTGTTTGTTTGTTTGTTCATTTGTTGTTTGTTTTGGTACACATGCCGTGGTTCTCATGAACAAAACCAAAACAAGTTTTTCTTGTGTATTAAAAAAAATTAAAAAAACGGTACTAATGTTGAAAATAAAGGGGGAAATAATGGAGCTTAGTCAAATTCAAGTTTTATGGGAGAGATGGCACATTCCAATGTGTCATTTGAAATGTTGAGAAGATCAACAAATGGCCTATGTATACCTAAGACTTACTGGCATAAGGGGCCTACTGAGTGTGGATTTCTGCCTACAGGTTTTTTGTTTTTTGGTTTTTTTTTTTTTCTATTTTGAAAAAAAATACTGTAGTCAGTTTCTTCGCTCCCAGGGATCTTACAGCTCTTGACATTGTCTTCTTGTTTATGTAGTCTGTCCACAGCCCTCAGTTCATTGGTTAAAAATAATTGCAGGAGCCACCCCAGCCCTGAGACAATTCCAAGTGCATTCGAAAGTACTGCTGTCTCCTTTGGTATAGATTATGGCATTAGGATTTTCTGTGTTGTGTTTATATGAAATACTGTTATTTGTTGAGGTGTGACTAAATCGTAGAACTAAAATCACCTAAGGCTAAATTCAGAGAAACAGCTCTTAACAGCTGCAGTGTTCACGAATCTCCCTATAGGGGGAGCTGGGGCAGATGCGTTAAATGGAAATGGGCTTTTCATCAAAACAAAACAGCAGTCCTCAGGCCCGTCATTCTTATAGAGAAGAGAATCACAAGAATTTTCTGGAGATAAGAGTGTGTAATACCATTCATTTAAATTTACCTTTAAATTAATTAACATGAGATAAACTTTAGAATTTAGTTCCTCTGTGGCACTAGTACCTTCCAAGTGCCCAAAAGGCATATGTAAACCGTGGCCGTCATATTAACAGCACCGATAAAAAACCTTTCCATTATCACAGAAAATTCTGTTAAACAGCACTGCTTTGGACAACCTCTTATAATCTTTTGTGACTTAATATTGATGTTGATGACCTATCTGAACTGAATAGTGACAATATGTGGAGAGGTGTCAAGCTAACGAGCACCCCTCGCTTGCAGAGGAAGAGTCAAATGGCCGTGGAGTCTTAGGTGACTTACAGAGGAGCTGGTGGGTCCGTGCCAGGCCAGTTAGATGTGCTCAGGGCTCCTTAGGTTGTCTATTTTGAAGCAGAGTTGTCTGGCTGTAAAAGAGCGGAGGCAGCGTGCAGAGTAGGACATACGTATAGTTGGAGAACAACTTCCTTTACCGCTGTCCTTTAGATGCGGCACTCTGGGTAGAGCCCTGGCAGTTACTACCTCTGTAGATAAGGAGGAGGTTTGAGGTGACACTTGGTCTTATACACAGAAGTAGACAGAATTGAAACTCAGTCAGTTGAGTGTTTGGTACAGCCTTTTGTGTTCCTCGGTCTGTAAGCTCCGGGCAGGACTCGGGAAAAGCCACATGGAAGATTTGACCCCCTGCTGTGATTCCAGGCTGATTAATCCCAACATTGTCCTTACAAGGTGATACTGAGCCCTTGAGACCTGAGGGCAGTGTTCCTGGCATCACCCTTGATTATTAAATCCTTGCCATCTAAGAAGATTGGGAATATTAGGGGAAGTACTCATTGGTAGTAACCAGAGCGTTGGTTGAGTCCAGCACAACATCAAGAACTATGGGAACACTTGAGTGATACAGGAAAGAATTTGGAAAGGAGAACGTGAGGCTTGATCCCGTGCAGCATTTTCTCCCGTTAGGATGGATGAATCAGTAGAAGGCATATTTATAAAGTTTGAAGAAGACCCAAAAGAATTTAAGAGTTCCATGTTGATACTGACCTGCATTTTTTTTTTTCATATTTGTTTTCAGTAAAATATGAAAGAATCAAATTTCTGGTCATTGCTTTGAAGAGTTCTGTGGAAGTCTATGCGTGGGCACCCAAGCCATATCACAAATTTATGGCCTTTAAGGTAACAACATCAAGTGCACTTAGAAGTAGCATGAGCCATGCCACTGTGACCAAAACCCCTGAACAGTTGAAATTGACTCTTTAAAAGCTGAGTACTGGTAGAGTGTGTAGCTTTATCGTAAGAGAGGCCATCCCCGGTATAATCAGCCTAGCTACCTGCTTCCTAAGCCCTTGCAGTATGAGAGGGAGAGAGCTGAGTGTCCGGCAGACGCCTTGACCAATGCGCCAACATGGGAATGAAGGGAGACAAAATAACACCACCCCCATTTGAAAGGCAGACTGTGACCTTCTACCTAAAGCCATGTATGTGTATAAACATTTAAATATGGTTTAAATGTAAACCATTAATGAAAAAGTGTCCACCAGTAGGCAGCTTTAAGGTATATCTATTCAATAGAGTATTAATTTAAAATTAAATTACAGAAATTCTTAATGACACAGGAATGTGTATTATATAGTAAATAGGAAAAGTTAAAAATATGTACCATTTTTGTTTAAAGAAAAGGTCGTAGAAAAATATCAATTATTTTATGTGAGTATTTTTATTATTTTTTATAATTTTAGAGTTTGTGATAGATAAATTTATGAAATTCTTAATTAAAAATGGTATTGTGACATTAGATATAAATAACTTAATAACATTATTCCTGATATTAGACACAGAACCGTAAGCATAGCACCCTAAGACTATTTAGTGCAAGGCAAGAAATTGAGAATTTTTCATCTAAAATGATTCTCTTTATTTTTTAAAATAGTTTTGATTTATTAAGGGTAAGCTTCAGTTATTTGGAAAGTTTACACATGTAGATTGCTTATTGCTGATTCCCAGTAAAGCAGGCTAAAGGGGGTTACCATATTTGCTTAGAAAAGTCAGTCTACATATATTGACTGAGAAACAATTAGTTATAAAATTATAATGATATTCCGAGGTCTGCTCTTAATATCCTTTATGTTACAGGCACTGTACTAGTCACTTTTAATGTCTTATTTAAATCTAGCTTGTGAACTGTGGGTATTGATATTTATGAAGAACCAGGGCCATCTAGGCCCATACATGTCAGCTTTTTGTCAACCTATCACTCTAGTTGG
>NW_011888941.1:658685-675897 GCF_000151845.1 Pteropus vampyrus
AAATAGTTTTGATTTATTAAGGGTAAGCTTCAGTTATTTGGAAAGTTTACACATGTAGATTGCTTATTGCTGATTCCCAGTAAAGCAGGCTAAAGTGGGTTACCATATTTGCTTAGAAAAGTCAATCTACATATATTGACTGAGAAACAATTAGTTTTAAAATTATAATGATATTCCGAGGTCTGCTCTTAATATCCTTTATGTTACAGGCACTGTACTAGTCACTTTTAATGTCTTATTTAAACCTAGCTTGTGAACTGTGGGTATTGATATTTATGAAGAACCAGGGCCATCTAGGCCCATACATGTCAGCTTTTTGTCAACCTATCACTCTAGTTGGAAAATGGAAGTAGAAGTCTAAAGTGTCAGATAGAAGTCAGACAGTGACTGTGATGATCACATGATAAAATTCTCAGTATGTGACTCCTACAAGCACCGCCCCTGTCCCCCACTCCCCAATCCACTGTCCGCGTTTGAGTAGTTGAACAGTATGTGCCGAAGGGCCTGATTACGCCACTTTGGGTGTTTTTCTCACCAAAACGACAGAACAGTAAGTGAGGGAATAGTGTTCTTGGGAAGTATCTCTAGATGCTCCTTAACAGACAAAAGCATAGTAAATTAAAGCCTTATTTTGTAGAGTATTTCGCTTTTGTTTGTTGCCGGGGGGCTCAGTAATTAAATAGCCAGGCCTCGCTTATCTACTGTGATCTGTTAGAAGTTAAGTTTTGCTTCGTCTCACGGCTTCTCTCTTGGTTACCCGTTTGTAGTCGTTTGGAGAATTGGTACATAAGCCGTTGCTGGTGGATCTCACCGTTGAGGAAGGCCAGAGGTTGAAAGTGATCTATGGGTCCTGTGCTGGATTCCACGCTGTTGATGTGGATTCAGGATCAGTCTATGACATTTATCTACCAACACATGTAAGAAAGAACCCACACTCTATGGTTGGTTGACTGGCTTCATTTTGTTTTGACTTTTTCTTTACTCTGCTTAGTGAACTAACACAAGCAGGGATCCCTTACTTCCCCTGGTATGGGGGTGAGTATTTAAATGATGCCCCATTCTCAGTAGCTCCATGCTCTGAGACAGGTGGACGTAGTCTTTCCTGGCTCTGTGAAGCCCCCGGAAGCTCCCTTGCCCTGGCTTTGACTAACATGGGCTGGGTGGGGGCAGTCGCTGGCAGGTCAGAACACCCCTGGGTTGGGGGTGGTTTGAGGAACATAATTTCTTAAATAGAGTCCACAATCAAAACATGTCCCAGGAATCTAAAAAAATGTGTGTCAGTAGAGCATATGGCCTGTAAAAGGTCGACTTTGGCATGTAGGTCGCGTGGGTTTTCCAAAACGCCATCCCATCACTGTATTTATCATCAGAAATATGAACCAGTGCATTCGCCATGACAGTCTTACTGAGCACTTTTGTGAGGACAGAAATAACCACGATCCTGCTCCTTGTACTGTGTCCCTCTTCTCTAGATCCAGTGTAGCATCAAACCCCACGCAATCATCATCCTCCCCAACACAGACGGAATGGAGCTTCTGGTGTGCTACGAAGATGAGGGCGTTTATGTGAACACCTATGGGCGGATCACCAAGGACGTGGTCCTGCAGTGGGGAGAGATGCCCACATCTGTAGGTACGCATCGCGCCGAGCACAAGGCAGTGTTTGTGAAAGAGGGACCTTCTCTAAACCCGTATGATTTTATCATCCCTGTTTTGCATATTGTTTAGACCTTTTGGCCATTTCACAGAGTGCTTGGCAGTAGATGGTGGAACGTTAGCTTGTAGACATGGGACTGGTCACAGTCTATTTTAGAACAAAATCCAAGTAATTATTTAGTACTCTTAAAAACTCTCGTCATCCCGGTCCTTCATTTAAGACATCCAGGGACAACAGGACAGATGTGGTCGTTGACTGTGGAAAGTAAAGGGAGACAGGCGAAGGTACATGACTTGCTGCTTGCGAGTGGCAGAGCCGCACTAGCAACACAGGCTCTTGGTCTCCTGCAGGCCACATAGGAAGATCGGTGGGAAGGAAGGTGGAGATGTGAAATTTTTATGACTTTAAGTTTATATTCCCAAACTATTTTGGTTTTATTATACTTAAGCCACTGTCTCTGTCTACTGTCATTTCTTTTTCCTGTTGTCCCTCATGACTGGTTAGATGAAAAGAGAAGCACTAAACTCTGAACTCAGTAGGTCATTGCTCAAATAAGTACGAAAGGCCTCAGGCCTCAGGGAGCTTAACGGATTCAACCATTGAGTCAAATTATCACTTCCCAGGCTAAACCAAAAGGCTACAAAGGCAGAGTTCCTTAAAAAAAAAAAAAACCTTTAAATGCTAGACAGTTGAGAGTGTGTGTGTGTGTGTGTGTGTGTGTGTGTGTGTGTGTGTGTGTGTGTGTGAGAGAGACAGACAGACAGACAGACAGACAGACAGACATGAGCAGCATCTTTCCGTGGCTGTTTCCTTGTCTTTAACATTAGGTGTTTTTCCTTTTCTAAAAGCATATATTCGATCCAATCAGACGATGGGCTGGGGAGAAAAGGCCATAGAGATCCGGTCTGTGGAAACTGGTCACCTGGATGGTGTGTTTATGCACAAAAGGGCTCAAAGACTGAAATTCTTATGTGAACGCAATGACAAGGTAACAATGTCCTTATAGGTTCTTTTTAGTTGCTTCTCTCTTTTAGCAGTGGTTTATTTTCCATGGAGTTTAGTGACGCTTTTTCCTGGGGTTTTGATAGATTCTGAAATAATTCAAGGAGCTTTTTAGTAGTAACTTTTTAGATCTGTTTATGGGGTTTGAGGTATATGTATATATATTTTTTTGCTATGAGGGGATAGATTTATCTCTGCAGAAATCATCATATATTGGGGTTTTTTTAAAACCCCATTAGATGACCTGTCTAGACCATGTTTGGCTTAGGGACAAGGAAGGTTAAAGCTGACAGTCTAGATGGATGGCTTCTTTTATGATTAGAAGCAACCAGCATGCAGATTCGGGTAGAAGGATCCTCTCCCTTGACCTATATCAAAAAGGCAGACTTGTTTGTCTGCCTTTTGAGTAGTGAGGTAACTTCCCAGTTCGCCTGTCAAATGTCTAATGGTTCTGCATAAATGTCTAATGATTCTGCATAAATCATTTTATGCAGAATCACCAGTGTCTCTTGCAGCCAAGACCCTAGAGTATTCAAGCCCCAGGATAAAAACCGTTGTTTTTCTGAACTGACCACGTCTTTGTGGTCTTCTTGTCCTACTCACTCCCAGGGAGTCCCTCCCAAAACTGGCCTTGGAGTGGAGCAGGCAGACAGACAGATGGCCTATCCTGGCCTGCTTTAGGAAGGACGTGGAAAGGAGCTGATCTTCGCCCAACTTTCTTCTCCTGTCCACTTGGACAAAAGCATGTCTAACTGCTTGAGGCAGCCTGCTCCCCTTATATTCCCATTTCTTGCTTCATGTTAAAATACAGGAAACATCCAGGAACCAAGCTTCAGGTTGACTTCTCAGATTAAATTTAAAATTTGACATGACAGCAAAGGGCTGTAGATCTCTCCTTGGCAGTTGGTCCTCCTGCCTGCCCACCGCCATGCTCAGCACAAAAGCCACGTCACCACTGACCCACTTTCCCCTGCAGTCCTAAAGGTCACTTGCTCTAATGGAGTTGACGTTTGTTTCCTACATAATCTCTCCCAAATCTTTTATCTTGAAAATCCGTATAACCTCAGACCTAATCCAGGATTTTACCAGCTTTTTGACGTATATTCTCTTAAGTATATTTAATGTAGCCACAGCTGTAATATTCTTCAAGCTTTAGGTATTTAAGTAATTTTATCATTCATGATGTCATATCTCTTAAGGTTTACTAATAAAAGGTACAAAATTAAATTACTCTAGAGAATCATGTGAAATAAGTAATACATTTTAGCCTTATTTTTTAAAAGAGAAAACATCAGGTTGCTGAGGAGCCTTCCCCATTGCGTATGGAATTTTATAAACACACTTTTGTTTAGAAGGCGTCCACAGTGCAGGTAACAGAAGTAGCCCAGTTTTAGAACCATCATTTCTTTTTTTCTTTTGAGTTCTTATAATATGGCAGTGTACAAGGAGTTAGTTGTTACAAACATTGGCTACAGACGATCATTCCTCGTAAATGAGGTTTTCTTTTGAAAAGAGCCTCAGCTTACCGAATGCGAATGCGGAGGTGTGGCATGCGCTCCTGGCCCTGGGGGACCTGCCTGAGAACCTCAGGGCGCATTGTCCCGCCCACGGCACACCTTCCTTTTCTCTTGCCTTCGCAGGTGTTCTTTGCCTCTGTTCGGTCTGGTGGCAGCAGTCAGGTTTACTTCATGACATTGGGCAGGACTTCCCTTCTGAGCTGGTAGAAGACGGCGGTGAAGATCTCCGGCCCCCAGAGCCTTCGAGGTCCTGAGAACTCGGAATTCCTTGCAACTGGAGCTCGGCGCTGCAGCAGGGCCACCCAGGACAGCTGTGCGCACAGACCCGCGTGTGGGCTTCTTTCCTCCCCTCCTTCCCGCTCCTCTCTTACCAGTTTACCCCCATTCTTTTCTTTTCCTTACTCACAAATAAATCAAGGCTGCAATGCAGCTGGTGCTGTTCAGATTCTACCATCAGGTGCTATGTTTGGGATCGAGCATCAGACCAGAAAGCAAACGCCTTTCCTCAGCTCCAGAATTCCCTGTCTCTGAGTGACTCTGTCGTGTGGGTGTCTGAAGGTGCAGACTGTGACCATGCCGTCGGTTTGTCGGAAGTGGGCACGAGGAGGTGTAAAGTGGTCTTGACGAGTGGTTTGCTGAAGCGAAGAGCAGATTTAATATAGTAACATTAACAATGTATTTAATTGACATTTCTTTTTTGTAATGTGACAATATGTGGACAAAGAAGAAGGTGCAGGTTTAAGAAGTTAATATTTATAAAATGTGAAAGACACAGTTCCTAGGATAACTTTTTTTGTGGGTAGGGCTTGGGAGGCGGGTGGGTTGGTTCAGGGGGTCCCATTTTGTTTCTTTGGATTTTGTTTCTTTAGCTCGGCCAAGAACTCAGTCATTTTTCTGTGTACCAGGTTTTGCCTAAATCACGTGCAGATGGTTCTTCAAGGAAAAAGAAAAAGAAAATGCGTGCATTTGTGTAACGGCCAGAACTTTGTTGTGTGACAGTATTAGCGCTGCCTCAGTTAAAGGTTTAATTTTTGTTTAAACCTAGAAGTGCGACAACAGTTTTACCACAGTCTGCACTTGCAGAGGAAAAAAAATTTTTTTTCAACCACATTTATTTTTTTTGCCTACCTCATTGTTTTTAATGCATTCAGAGGTGGTTTAGTTTATGTTTGGGGAGGAAAACATTAATGTTTAATCTTAATACCAAAACTATCAGATTAAAGATTGACTGTTTTTTTTGGTCACAGGTCTCAGTAGACACAAGAGAAATTGTCCCCGAAGATGGGGAATAGCCACATGGCTGTATCATGCTGACCGATGCAGTCTGCTTTCTCAGTGTAGAGAGCAGGGTGTTTCATTTTCACCACATTCACTGTTAGTGGTTGGTGGGTGACTGTAACCTCCGACCCAAGGGGCCACACTCAGTTCGGGGTTTGGTAGCAGACAGGCGATCACGTTAGAGTAGCCACACAAAGTGTTCAGTGTTGCAGGAACCCTGCAGGGGTGGGGGTCGGGGTAGTTCCCTTTTCTAAAAATGCAATGCACTAAAAGTATTTTAAGAATGTGTAAGCTGGCATCTCCCCGTGTTCAGGTGTAGCTCAAAGCCCTGGCTTTGCCTGTTCTCTTGTTCTCTCTGTTTTTAAACCAGTTTTACTTTATGAATATGTTCACGACATTTGTAATAAATGTCTTGGGTAATAATTTGTTTCATGGCTCCATGGTCACTCAGCTCCTCTGAGGTTATCCATCTCTTCGTGGTAAAGGAACAACGCTCAGTGGCACGGTTCTGCCATCCTGCTCTCATCTTATGGGGTTCCGAGGGGGGCAGTGTTCTGATGGCCACTTTAAATTTGTTCACCAACAGAAGCTTGGCGTTCCATAGGCTTAATTCTCCTTGTGGTTAATCTTCTTTGATAACGTGAAAAGGGGTGGGGGAGGGATCTTGCCTCCCCAAAATAAAACAATCATTTTCATCTATTTGCCAAGGCTTTGCCCAGCATTCTCATCTCATTTGACATCCATTTGGACTGCTTATTCTCTTCCTCCGGGCTCAGCATTTTTGCCAAAGGCTCTCCTTTATTACAAAAACCTAGTGAAAACCATATGCACTCAACAAATGCAGGAACAGCAGCTGGCTGTACACGCCCACGGAGGCAAGATGCGCTGAGAAAGCCTTTCTTTGGGGAGGACGATGAGAGGGGAGTGGTCTGTTCATCGGCGTGACTCTGGAGTTGTGCTGATGTCCAAAGTGGAAAGAACTAGCTCTGTTCAACAAATCCATTGTTACCGTGGCAAAGATCGGACAGGTAATCCCACCTTGGAAAGGACTTTTGAGATAAGCCAGATTCCCTCACCACAGGACTTCAGTCAGAATCAAATTACTGCTGGCGATTTCCCACGTACATTTTGGCTTTTCAAGTGAAATGTGCCAACAGTGAACACGTGTACATGCCAAGAGGAGAGAAAACTGGATGGCTGGGTCTGTTCTAGTCCTTCCCGTGGCTTTAGAGAGGTGGAAGTTGGGCAGGTGTCTTTGAAAGAATACTAACCTTCTGATTCCAATGTGGAAGAAATAAGAAGGGATGAGGTATTACAGTCTTGGTTATCCGTAGACTTGAAGCGCAATGTGTATAACTCAAGGGGCGTCACACAGAGAACACAGATGGTGTTTCATTGGAATTACTGAGTGGTTAGAACTTGACAAAAACTAGATTCCGCTTCAGATGTGCTGGGGTCTGAGCTCAAGTTGGAATTGTGCCTGTCCTGCTCACACAGCCCCAGGCACCCACCTGGCCCTCCCTTGGTGTTTTGAGTTGAAGGGGATTGAGTTCATCAGAGGGCCTAACCTACTGGCCTCAGACAGCAGCCTGTTCTTGAGGGGTGGGCTCCTCGTGTGTGCCTTCCTTGGCTGCGGTGTCCTTCCCTTGGCTTCGCCGCCTTGTCAGCCAGATTGTGTTGCTACGGCTTCAAGCAGGTGCCCAATTAGGTCTCTCCGTAAAAGATGGTAAGCTGTTGAAATCTCATTCTTCCAGAGAAGGGATGATTTTCCTTTAACAGGGTAGTGATTTCACAGAAGTGCCAAGATGGCAAAATTACAAAAGAAAACAGTGTTACGACGACACCATTAAATATGGAACACTGAAAACTATCATAGCAGTGCTCTTCAAAATAAAACATAAATATGTCTCTGGGTTTAGTCAAGGCTTTAATAAGTAATGCCTTTCTGTATTTAAATCAGAGTAACTTTTGAGTGCAGTGTTTTTACTTTTTTCTCATGCACGTGATATGTTGGAGAAAATGTTTACAAACATGGTTTTGTTACACTAATGTGCATCACATATTTATGGTTTACTTTTAAGTGACTTTTTTAATGGGTTATTTAGGTTTTCGTCTTAGTTGTAGTCCACTTACCATGATTCTTAATCCCTAATTTGCCAATTATAAATTTGCTGAACAGCAATACAAACGACAAACTGCATTAAATTTACTAATCACAGAGTTGCAAAGCAGACTGGTGGCAAGTACGTGGCCTTTTTTTTTCCAGTGCTAACTTGTCTTCTGTGTATTATGAAAATTACTGTTGTTCCTACCCTGCCCCCCCTTCTTTTTTCCTTAAATAAAGTAAAAATGACACCTATTTTCTGTGGCATGAGTTTCAAATATCCTGATCCTTAAGAATGTTTTCTTCTTATAAAGATCCATATTTTATGCACACCCCCTTCCCCAGGGCCAGTCCTGGCTCCAGTGGCTCCCATATCCTGCCATCTCCCTTGACAGTGATTGCCCAAGGGGTCACCAGGCACGGGTATGAAAGTGGCGAACAGTTGTTAAAAGATCTCAATGAAATTGGAGGTGAGCTTCCATCACCATGTTCCTGCAGCCAAAAAGGAGAAAAGCTGAAGATAAAAATACGATTTTATTTTTGCAAGTCTGAGGTGGGTCAAAAGTAATAGCATCATGTCTGTACCTAATAGGACAGTGAAAGTACCCCTTTCTCAAAATGGCGTATAAATACTAACATAGGTCTAATTGGAGCTCCTTCAGTGTCGGGTCTGTGTGGCCGAGCTTCTGGGGTGTGCCCCATTGATGCCCCGTAGGTCTTCTACGAGGGATGGCCATGGACAGGTCGGGCCGCATCGTCAGGGTCAGCCCCTTGCCCAGCCTCTGGGGTTACAGAGAGGTGGCCATGCTTTGTTTTCATCAATTGTGTTGATCAACTAGCTCCTTTGTGTTTCATACTAGAAACTTGTCATTTCTCTTAAGGTGAAAATAAAACAGTAAATACCTACATCACCAAATGAGTGCAGTTTTTCTTTTTCTGCTGGATGTGTGTTGCAGCTTGTGAGCGGTTGGGAGCAAAGACCTGGCGGAGCGCTCATTGTCCAGGGCCGCCGGCCAGTGCCCCTGTTCCAGCGCCTTCACTGGTCGAGAGTTCACTTCCGCAGAGCCCCCGAGCCAGCCCTGTGACTGTTGCCAGCTCTGCTTTGGCATCACATTCAAGAGTGCAGTGAAATTGCTTTCTCTGCATGTACAACTTATAAAAATAAAAACATTGCCCATGCTTTGCTGTAGAAGTAGAAGCTATATTTTATGAAGTAAAACAGTTAAACATTGGAATTAAATGTTAGGAAAAGTAATTACTATATTTTTTTATGGAGAAGTAACGTGTGTTCAAATACGAGGTTCTCATACCTGGTCTACCTCTACCTTCATCTTTAGGTGAATCATGTTATATCCATGTTTCAAAATATGAAGCTGCCACTCTGCCTCACCTGACTTCCCTGTGCTTCCAGCCCCATTCCCTCATGTCTGCACACAGTATTGCTTTGTTCACTATTTGCTTCTGTCTGAATACAGAGTCTGTGCTGAGATCAGTTCTCAGATTTATCCATGTAGTAAATCTTAACTGTTCTTAGGAACCACCTGACGTAGCTGGCAGCGAGCAGGCGCACTCGGAAGTCCCTGGCGGTTTGCTGAAGTAGCATGAAACTCAAAGCCTGATGTTAATCCAAGGGAAAGCCAGCCCTCCGTGGGCAGTGTGGGGCGTGCACTGGTGCAGCCAGGCCCCCAGGGGGCAGGGATGTGGAGCTCGGCTCAAGAGCACTGTTCCCCATAGGCTCTGGTCCTCAGCAGCCCTTGTGGCTGCAGCCCAGCTTGCTGTCAGTCATAGTGCAGGACCCCTAATCCCTATGTAATGTCTCCTAGTTTGCTGGGTTGTAGGACGTTTGAACTGGATGGTCCAGCTCGAAATGATAGAAAATTCTTATTTTTAGTTTGGTCTACGCCATCGAATTCTGGCAGCATGCCCTCCGTAAGTTCTGCAGTGGGATGTGGATAGAGCGGAAGCAAGGCAATTGTGTCCCTTAGATGTTTTGGAAGTTGGACCTAACTACAAACATTAGGAACCAATATTAAAACAACTTTGTCATGATAAATGGTACCAAATACTTCCTCAATTCTTTTTTTTTTTAAACAAGTTTATTGAGATATAATCCATATACCATAAAGTAACCCATTTATAGACACAGTTTAGTGCCTTTTAGTTTATTCAGGGCTGTGTAAACATTGCTACCACATTTGTAAACATTTTCATTACCCCAAGAAGACACCTCCCGCCTCTTCGTCATTATCTCTTCATCCTTCCACTTCTCCATCCTGCTAAGCTTTGGGCAACCACTCATCTGCTTTCTCTGCATATCGATTTGCCACTTTGGATGTTGCGTATTAATAGAATCATACAACGTGTATCCTTTGTGACTGGCTGTGGTGATTTACATAGATGTATCAGAATGCTTTGAGATTCATCCATGCTGTAGTGGGGATCAATAGTTTCGTTTTATTGGCTTCCTTGGTTCTTAACCATTGTCACTAGTGCCTTCCTTCAGCTTTAGGACTAACCCCTGACCTCAGTGACAGCCAACTAGGTCCCAGCCTCAAATGAAAGCTGCCCAGTTAACCTTTCACTGTGATCTAAGCACTCTGGGAAATGGAGCCCTGCTGAGATGTGTTTTTTAGTTTGAGCTCTTAGAAACCCAGCAACCCCTCCTCCCATGAGAGACTGATGTTGAACCTCAGGCTCATCACAAGTCATATGCAGGGTGATCAAGTTTTGGAATGGGGACTGTTCTGGAAGCACACTGGCTGTGTCTGCAGACACAGATCCTGCTCGCCCACAGGGAGCAGGCCTCCAGCCCTTGGGAGTTGGTGGGCATTCTCACTGATGTCCAAGGCCTGCATCAGGGTACTCAGCTCGCTGCTCTAATTTAAGTGTGCTCAACCCTAGGAAGGAGCATAAAAGCTGGTTCTGCTGAGCCAGACCAGGCAAATAAATACATAGAACCATTAGCTTTTGAAAGCACCTTGTCCTGTTAGCACCTCTGTGTATCTTACTGGCACTGTGGATATTTCTTCAGTGCTGCCTCCTGGAAGGCCACCTAATTGTACCTCAACCTTCTCTTGTAGGATACATCATTGAGTAAGTGTAGACGCTAGTAAACTTCTGGGAACTCGGTGACATTTTGGTCAATCTCACGAGTTGAGCAACCACTGTGTGCTGAGCAATCTTAAGGTACGGTGCTCCTTTGCGGAAATGCAGGGGGGTCATCTAAAGGGACAACTTTGAAAATGGTTGTGAAAGCAGAGCCTTTAATAATGGTGCCTAGAAAGAGATTGACACTTTTTAGCTAAAACAGCCGTGTGGCTGCCAAAACAGCTGGTGCGAGTTTGGACGGTGGATAAAACAGAAGAGAGAGAGGTGACACCCCCACCTGGTTAGGTCACGCTTGGCTGGATACATTTGCAGGGTCCAGACCAATGGCCCCCTCGGCACAGGCTAGGGACCTGGCCAGAGAGGGCTCCAAACTAGTTCCCATAAGATTGGTTTAAAGAAAAGGCAATAAAAACAATTCAAAGTGTGTAAAGTTCTAGAGAACATTCAACTAATCCATCCTAAATTGGGGTTATTAACAGTCATGGAGTCGCAAATACTTGGTGTGGTGTGCATGCTGACACCAGCCCTGTCTAAGGGCTTTTATACATACCCTCTCAGCCTGTAGGAACAAACTTGGGGTGCCCTTGTTAGCTAAATGTGTCTGGAGGGAGAGCAAATGCAGGAGGTATTATCCTGCAAGGTGCTGAGTGCTAGATACAGGGAAAGTGGGTTGAATCCACAGAGACAGAGTCTGCCTCCAGCATGAAGGGTACAGTCCTAATTGTCCTGGAGGAGGAAACGGGTGACCTGGCTGGCTGGCCAGCACCATGCCCTTGAGGTTGCCTTTGCTGGGATGTGGAGAAGGTATCTTGAGGTGTGATGGGACTAGGTCTATACATGGCTGGTAAACAGTCCAAGCGTCGTTTGAGGACATTTTTGAACCCATGTACAAAATGGCGCTGGAATTCCTTGTTAGCACAGATGGATTTTTGAGCAAATAGGTATTTAGGCAATAATCTGAATGAAGGGTTCCTCTGCAGCAGCAGTGGGACAGGCAATGGCACAGAGGGGGAACTTTCTCCAGGACACATTTGGTTCCTTTTTGCCAGTAATGTGACTGGCTCCTTGGTGAACCCGGCAGCTAGGAATCCTGCCGACTCTCCCACCACAGGAAATGGACAGGCCCTCCTGGGCCTGAGACCAGGCGAAATGGTTCCGTTTGGTCCTGGAGAGCTTTCCCCATTTAGTCAGCCCTCCGGGTTGCAAAGGAGAAATGATTGCACGTCCCCTGATCCTATCCTGTCTCAGATTTCCAACCTCATTTAAACAGTGGAATGTCAATCCATAAAGCAGACAAAAGAGGTATTGGTGTGGATTTTAAGTTCAAATTTGTAACAATGAGAACCAATACTGCTTTACCATTGGGACTTGTGGATAACAGCTGTTGGTGTCTGTATCAAATTTATTTTTCTTTTTTAGTTCCCTCATGTGGAGATAATTCTGATGCCAACAGGTATATGATTGCAATTTTTCAACAGTTAACCTTGCAAAAAAGAACCTAAAAAGTGTATGAAGTCAACAATTTGGGGACACTTTTTAATGACTCATGAGTAGCAGGAGAAACTTTTAAGATGAGCACAAAATTAAGTTAACCTGTTAATATGTTATCATTTTGTTGTCTCAGTATTAAATGTAGATTCGACTGTGCAACATTAAAATTTTTAAACATTTTATTTAAGTCAGTATATTCCAAAATATAATTTCAACATGTAATCAGTACTTTAATAGGATGGTTTACATTTTTTTTCCTTCTAAGACTGTGAAATCTGGTGTGTATTTCACACAGTACATCTGCATTCTGATGAGCCACGTTTTAAGTTCTCGATAGCCACACATGACTTGTGGCTATCACTTTGGACAGTGCAGTGCTACAGGCTTCACATACCTTATCACAGTGCATCTCCTCTGGAATCTTCTGCAGTAAATATTGCTGCTACATTTTACTGAAGATACTGAAGCTTCTAAAATTTTAGTAACCTGGATGTGGTTCCATAGTGTAGCAGTTAGCACATCTGCTTTGTACATGCAGAAGGTTCTGGGTTCATGCCCCAGTGGAGCCACAGTCGATGATCTACAGCCATGCCACCCTGAACAAGCCCGATGTCTGATCTCAGAAGCTAAGCAGGATCGGTCCTGGTTAGTACTTGGATGGGAGACCACCTAGGAAGGCCAGGTGCTGTAGGCATAAATAATAATAAAAATAAAATTTTAATAACCTGCCGTGGGTCATCCTAGAGGGTATGAATGGAGCAGCGAGGATTAGGATGTGGTCTGTTAATCTCCAAATTCTGTTTTTTTCTACATTTTCTCTTCAATGCATGTCGTTATGATTTTTTTTTTAATTTTTAAAACTATTTTTTTTAAGACAAATTTCCACTAGAATTTACCTAAAGTGGTGAAGGAGGTGGGGAGGTGAGAATCTGATCTATTTCATTCATTCACGTTTTCATTAAGAAATCTAGATTCTAGAAAAGGGATTTTTTTTTTTTTTTTCATTTACAACCTCTTCCTTCCCTGGTTTTATTAAAACAAATGTGAGAGAGTCAAAGATCAGCATGCCACATAACTCGCAAATAATCGAGGGGCCAGTCTGGCGCTGCCTGATGCGTACAGCCTTGTTCTGCCCAGGGAGACGGATGGGGCTGTAATGTCACACATCTCCCTGTCTGGGGGTTTCCTTTGTTTCCTCGAGGTCTCCAGGAAGAGGGAGGTTGCTGAGATTTTTCTCATGCCCCCAAGAGGTCATAAGTACAGCTGGATGGCTGCTTTTCCTGAGGGAGGTCGGCATTTCAGACAGATACCCTGTTGGGACTGGGCAGCATGCTGGTTAGGAGCAGGCCTCATCCTGCTGGGTTTCTCACAGTTGCAGGGAAAACCCATCCTACCTTTATGTCCAGGTGTGGGTCCTGCCACTATGTGATCTGTAAAAGAATGGGCCCGTGCGGTAGAAACTGGGACACGTGATGGTGGCTCTCTAACGTGGTGCACTCAATGACATATTCACACATGACCTCGTCACGGGCAAGATTTTGAGTTTCTCCTCTTGAATTTCTCTGCGCTGTCACAGAAATCCAGGACACCTAAGTGTCTTCTAAGAGTCCAAGTCATAATCTCCTTTTTAATTTTATGCACTTCATGCTTGGAGACCCTTCTAAAGAAGTAGATGCAGGTAATTCTACCATGTTTGTTTGTTTGTGTTGAAGCCATCATGGTGTGAATTGGATGTCACATGAGAGAGTGCTCATCCTGGAACCTGCCAGAAGTAAGGCCTTATCACATAGGACCAAACTTAGATGATGTTCACCAACAACAGATAATCAAGTTCAGCCATTGGAGAGCAGAATTTTTACCTACATAAAACTGAATGTGAAGCATCTGCATCAAAACAAGTGTTTTATAGTTTTATGCACTGCATGGTTTACTCATTCAATACATATTTATCAAGCACCATAATTTGAATAAGCACCTGTGTTACATGCTGAGATTATTGTGAAGCGTGAAGGAAGAGGGTCTAATTGTAGCTCAGATTCCCAAAGCAAGTTTGTTATAAGGAATTAATAAGACATGGCAGACTCCCCTCCATGCATGGAGGACCCTGAGGCACAGGACAGTATAGCACGGGCTCGGGAGAGAGTGAGAGGAACCCTTCCACGTGTGGACACGTAGGTCATCCCAAGTAGCAGCTCCAAACCTTGAGCTTACATTGGGTCATCCAGAGTGCTAGGCTTGGTCCCTCAAGCTTCTGATGCGAGGTCTGTGTGGGGCCAGAGAACTTGCTTTTCTCACAAAAGTTCAGGTGATGCTGATGCTGCTGGTTTGGGCGCCACCGCTCTATAGAAATTGTTGGTCAAAATATGAAAATTAAGGTCATTGAAGAATATATAAGGTTAGCACAGGAATTTGAGCCAAATTCCAAGATCAGATAGAAGCGCAGAGAACTCCCAGAGGCTGTCACTTGCCCATACTTCTTAAGCCTCATTAGAAAGTTCCTTCATGAGAAGGAATCGGAGGCTGACACCTGAGTCCATTGTCATCCCTGTGGTTTATTTTGTAGATGGACATCTATTGATGGGATATATGCTTTGCTCTTGCAGTTGTGGGAGATACTAGAAAGGTTTGTATTGTTCTCATGGCAAGGCAGCCCGGCTGGGCAGCAGGAAGACAAATCTCCCGCCACGACTTCTGTGTAAGAGCCCAGGCCTCCTGGGGAAGTTTGGGGCAGGGGATAAGAGGGGTTCATTAGGGACTGAACTGTGTCCCTTCAAATTCATATGTTGAACTCCTAAGCCCAAGTGTGACTATATTTGGAGATATGACCTTTTTAGAGGAGCGTGAGGCCCTAATCCAATAGGGCTGGTGTCCTTATAAGAGGAAGAGACACCAAGAGTGCCCATAGAGAGAGGAAAGGCCGTGTGAGGACACTAGGAGAAGGTGGCCATCTGCAAGCTGAGGGGAGAGGTCTCAGGAATGACCCAATCTGTCAATACCTTGATTGTGGACTTCTAGCCTCCAGAACTATGAGAAAATCAGTTTCTGTTATTGAAGTCACTCAGTCTGTGGCCTTTGCATATGGCAGCCCGAGCAGAATAATACAGGAGGCAGCCAAGGTGAGAGGTGAAGCTGGGGAAGGGAAGGGTTTTGAAGGGGATTCTAAGTGGAGACTCGTTTGGCTCTCACCAGGTGACTCCCACCAGGTGACACGACCTACAAAGAGGTGACATGTCATGGGAAATAAACATGAAAAGCCGAGGTCACAGAAGGCAGAGCCAGAGATCCCCAAGTGACAGACAGGCTCCGCAGGTTGGCCACCCCATGGCTCCATGGGCAGACTTGAGACTTATCTCCTGTTTTCAGATGACACAAAAGCTCCGACAATTCTGGCACAAGTCTACAGAGAAAACACTTGAAACTTCTCGACTTTTAGCCAGTGGTGGTATGGAGAGGATTGGATCTGATTTTTAAATAATAATAATGTGCCATTTCTTGCCCTGAATGTTGTGGAGTAAATTCAATCTATGTAATATATAAATAAATAATAAGCCAAGCCTTAACACTTAAGAAAATTTTATTATGAAAAAATTTTAATATATATAAATGATAAAAGGAATGGACCCCTATGTATTTGTCACCCTGCTTCAACTATTAACCATTTATTACTGTCTCTTTAATCCAGTCTCCCACCCCACTTGGTTCATGGATTATTTTGAAGCAGTCCCCAGACATTCTGCTTTTTATCCATAAGTATTTCAGTATCCATTTCCAAATCCACCAAACCATCATCACACCCAAAAAAGTAACAAAAATTTTTTATTTCTTTAAATATCATCCAGTATTCAAATTCCTTTATTGTCTTATAAGTGATTTTTAACAGTATGTTTGAATTAGTATCTCTCTTAGTTTAACACACTGTAATTGGTTGATACACTTTTTTTTAAAGTCAGAGATATTGATACTCAAATGGCCAGTGGAGTCTCTGTAAGTTGGCTCCTGGGTGTTTTAGACATAGCTGTCATGGTTTTTGATAGTTTTGATTTCTGGTATTACAAGTTCTAGGCTCATTCTGTTTGTTCTCTGGACCTCTGGATTCCTTCAGTGGAAAGTGGCATTTTGTAACTATAATCTGGTTTTGATGGCATTTTCCCAATGAATAATGATGTTGGGCATCTTTTCATATGCTTTTTGGCCATTTGTATACCTTCTTTGGAGAATGTCCATTCAAGTCCTTTGCCCACTTTTTAATTGCTTTTGTTTTTTTATTGTTGAATTTTAAGAGTTCTTTTCATATATATATGTGTGTGTGTGTGTGTGTGTGTGTGTGTGTGTGTATGAAATATGTTCTCTACAGTATATTCAGAATAATATATCTGGATATCATATTCTGGATAATATATTCCAGATAATATATCTTTTTCAGTTAGATGACTTGCAAATATTTTCTCCTTTTCTGCAGGTTATCTTTTCACATTTTCAATGCCCACAGATTTTTTATTTTGATGATGCCCAAATTATCTAATTTTTTTTCTGTTGCTATTGCTTTTGTTGTCATATCTAAAAATCTGTTACCAAATTCAACATTGTGAAGCTTTACCTTTATGTTTTTTCATAAGAATTTTATAGTTTTAGCTCAAAGCAAACCTTAAATTGCTGCAATGAGTTTTGGTCTTTTTCAATGAAAAAATGATTTTCTTTTAATAAGGGAAAATACATCATAAATTTATACTGAAATTCAGGATGAAAGGATTTTTTTTTAACCTCTTTGATCTTATCATCTCTATTTCCTTTCTTCCATCCTGAAAGTCCTCACTCCAGATAGCACCAAAAGTGCCTAAGAGTAGTAATGTCAACACTATCACCAACGATGTGATCATTGAAAACAATTTAAGGTTTATTTGGAGGTTTTTGTTTTTGATTTTGTTTTTTGAGTGGTTATACCACCTTGATTTTTCGTTTTGCTTTGCATTTTTAGTGATTGCTTTTTGAATTTAACTTTGTTTTCTAATTATGTAAAATATTACCTTGTTCTTAAGTCAAGTCTACAAAATAAAGT
>NW_011888941.1:677252-694369 GCF_000151845.1 Pteropus vampyrus
CACAGATTTAAGTTGACAACTTTATTATATACTGAATTTGTATATGTAATTGGAAATATTTATAGATTTTATGTTCTGTTCCATTCATCTAACTACTCATGCACAAATGCCACATTATTTTAATGATGCAGACTTTATAATTTGTTAAAATGCTTTTTTTCTTGATTTATCAACTTTATTAACTCTTTGTTAAGGAAAACAAGGCTTTGTCAAATTTACTCCTTGTTTCTATTCTCCTCCCCAGGGGTATCAGTCCTCTTTAGGCAAGGAGACTGGTTAGGCTTCAGAACCTTCACCAAAAAATTGCCAACTCACCTACTGGCTTATCATTTCTCTTGGTCTATCCCTCTGCCTTTGTCCAGCCACATAGAAAAGCAGAACCCTGGGTTCCTCTCAGAGAATGTGATCTTAACCTGTCAGCTGCACAACTCTGGTCAAAATCCAGGCTAAGGAAAAATAATCTTAAGGAAAATCATCTAAAACAGCATTTCCCAAACTCTGCTCTGTGGAACACTAATTCCTCCAGATGTCGACGGGTCTTCACGGACAGCAGTTCCATGATTAACCAAAGGCTCAACTGTGTACTAAAGGGTCTGGGATGGAAAGTCTTCTAGAAACCAACCTGTTTAACTTGGTTTAAACTAGCCTTTCCCCACAGTCATTGACTCTGGAATCTTTACTGATGGTTTTTTACCAGAAGCACACGCAGGAAATTCACTTCTCCATTTGTCATCCAACACTATTGGAAAAAAATCATCTCTCATGATGCTTATTGTCCTAAACACTCCACAAAACAAGCGTCTTTCTGAGTTTTGCGGGGTGAGTGGGAACTCGGTGCTTTTCCCTTTCTGATGAGCAGAGCCATGTAACTTGTTCCCCTTTTTGCTCAGGGAAACTCTGAGTCAAACTTGATATTTAGTTTTCGTGAAGATACCAGTCTCTCTACGATTAACATATTTGCTTCCTTCCTCTTTCCATATTCTTATTGTTTTGATTTTGTTTAACCCTCTGTTACTACATCTTTGGCAAACGTTTTAGGTTTCTTTCTGTCACCACATATTTGACCTCTTTTACTTCATCTACCTATGGGCAGTGAACATACAATGCAATATATGTATGCTTTTCTATTGAAATGTATACCTGAAACTTACTGGATTTTGTTAACCAATGTCACCATAATAAAAATAAATTAATAAAAAAAAAACCAGTCAAGGCTGAAACGTGTTTCAAAGGGAAAACATGGTTAAGAACACCTGACCAAACTATGATGTTTGATGTTGACAGACGATAATGTGATATCTATGATCATATAGATTCACAACACAATCATAGTCTAATCACACATTGTGACAAGTCCTCTAGACTTCAAATGATTTTTATGTGGGTTTCAATCTTAAGAAAATATTTCACTTTAAGAATAATCACTACCATGTTCTTGTGTCCTGGTGATATATTTGATGGCAAAAAGAAAAATGGGGGAATGTGGACTGTATTTAACTAAGAGAATAGTTTAGATGTATTTAATTTCAAAATGCAAACTCATCATCAGAGTGGGCTGACTGTTTCCCTGGGCTCCTCTTGAACATATTACCACATACAACAGATCCTGTGCTAGTCTTAAGAAACAACTTCAGTTGGCATTTTAAAGTGACAACACACAATCCCAGCTAATGAGAGAAGGGAAGGCAGGGCTGAGGGGGAGGATTCAGAGCTGAGGTCCTCCATAACGGCATTGGCGGTCCCTTCCCTTGAACTTTTCATTGACTTATAATTAAACCACTTTTCCTAGAACATGAAATTATGGGAAGCAGAGGAGGGACCTGAATGTCTGCTAATATAATACTAGCTAAATAAATTATGGAGGAATACTATAAAACCAGTAAGACTGAATTACACAAAAATATTTAACAACGGTGTTAATGCCACGTTAAGCACTTATGAATTTTTAATAATATGTAGTCTTTAGATTTTTATTTTAGTCAACATTGCTATTTCAGAGATACTGAAACAAAAAGCTAAAATTTGTTACTCTGAAGAAAAACAAATTTAAGTCCAAAAGATTTAAATAAATGACGCTAATTTGTAGATTTATACCTCTATTTTTATTAAGGCCTAAAACAACCTTAAGACTTTTGGAGAACCCCATAGTATTTATTGAACAGTGCAGCCTACCAATGCTGTATACAGTATGTTTCAAATTTTGTCAAGCATAACCTATATGTCTACATATTCATAGGA
Source organism: Pteropus vampyrus (assembly GCF_000151845.1). Taxonomy (NCBI): domain Eukaryota; kingdom Metazoa; phylum Chordata; class Mammalia; order Chiroptera; family Pteropodidae; genus Pteropus; species Pteropus vampyrus. The sequence goes on from NW_011888941.1 coordinate 679,491, forward strand.
AAAAAGTCTAGAGAATTATAACCATGCATATTTACAAAGCTATTTTCTCTATAGTGGGATTTGCGCCCCCTCCTTTTATTTTTGTCTATGTTTTCCCCACTTTCTACAGTCAACAAACATAGAATGTTTCATTTGGAAGGAATAGGAAAACCTTAAAAATGTCCGCAGTATAACAGGTATAAGGAGATGTTCCTAGTTACCTGCCCTTTGTCCTTCCAAACTGAACTGATTTGGTCCAGGACCCCCGCACTGCCCACACCACTCTGACCGGGGCTTGATTGGGGGGAGGGCACCCCCTCGCCCGCAGGTGGGTGATCATGAATGGGTGTGTGGCTGACTCTGACAACAAGATTTGTGGGCAGATTTTCTGGAAATTTCTGAGTAAAGTGTCTTCTCTTATGAGCAAGAGCTGCAGGAAGAGACAACTGCTTTCTGTTCCTCTGAAATCTTGGCAACAGGTTGAGAGGCCTGGACCTGCTGCTGTCACGGGATGAAGCCGGCTGTCACAGAGAGCAGCAGGCGGGTGTCAGAAAGGTGACCGGGACCTCAGGGTCAGCCAGCGTGGGGCTGCTGGACTGCTGGCCACCCAGGTGGAAGACCACATACCCGTCTTCCTGTTCAAGCCAATTCAAAGTAAGATTTCTGTCTCTGTCATCCTCAAACATCTCAACAGACACAGGCTCCTTCTAAAATCCTTGCTGCTATTGTCCTTTGGACAAAGTTCTCTTTCTTCAGTCCAACCTGTCAGCTCCTGCAAGTGAGCAAGGCTCAGTTGATGTGAGGCCAGTAAGCAGATGGTGGCTCCCATTTTCCCTTCCTGGAAAATAGATTCTCTATCCGGAGCTTAAGCTTTTTCATGTGTTTTCTGAAGAAGGGTATTTATTTTTAAAGCACTGAGGGGAGGAGTAAGCTGGCCCAGAATCACTTTCTTTAAGTGAAACATCACTCTCTGAGCTTTCTCCTTTACACTGAAATCAGGCAGTGGGTGCTGTGGAACAGCAAACCCACATGTCCCCAGAGCCGGCAGGGGAGCATCATAGCAAGAAGGAGCTGGGGCAGACGTGCAGGGGACTGCGGCATACCAGGAAGTGGACTGTGACAGCACTTCCATGCAAGGTGGTGCCTGGCCAGCCATTCTGGGCTGCCCCAGGCCTGCTCATATTCGGACACCGCACCCCAGACACAGCCCAGCCAGTGAAGAGCCCACTGAGTCTCTTCCTTCGCTCCATCTGGACACCATGCTGTTAATGACGTTGCCTATGCTCTCACCGTGGGCTGGCTCTGAAGCTGGGTCGCCCCGAGTCCCTGAGGCTTTTTCCCTTTGGCTCCCTTCAAGCTCACCTTTCTCATCCTGTAGATGAACAAGTGAAGGAAAAACAATTGTCCTTCAAACGCCTAGCGGAACGTAGACCTGTGTCATAGTAAATCATCGATTATCCAAACAATAAGTTATTTTTATGCGTATATTTTATTTCTTGTTTTGAATGTGTTGCATAAATGTCCAAGAGAGAGGCTCTTAGGTTAATGGCACTGGTACTTCGTAACTCTCAGTATGGGTACAGGCATGAGGTTTTTTTGTTTGCTTGCCTGTTTAGTCTTAAATGAAGGATTTGGTAAATTCTGTCTTGTTAGTTTAGGCCCATAATCCAAATTTATTAAAAATTTTCTTACCTCTGAGCCTGTCTTCTCCTAAATTAACTACTGTTTTGTGTCATTTGCATGTTTGAGAAATAATTTTTTTGGGGGGGGGACAGACCCCCAAACAAGCTTGCTTGGGGGAGAGTCAAGGGTAAAGCTCAGTGATATTCCCACAGAAGCCCCTTCCTCACTGTTCAGGTGATAAAAATCCAGCTGAGGGGCCTATCAGCAGGTCCACATCTCTTCCACTTGTCCAAAAAGAGGAAATAAATGACTTAATGCAATACCGCATGGACAGAACATGTGACAAATCCTGGAGCCCAGTCACAAGGCAAAGAAGTCATTAAGTGCCCAGGCTGGGGTACAAGCATTTAATCTGTGTCAACTCCCTCGGACTCCAGCTGCCAGTTTAGAAGGAAGGTGTTCTTGCTTACAGAGGTGACCTAAATCTTTACAATGGAAATAAAATTTCCTAAATAATGTTTTGTCTATCTACTGTTTTTTTTTTTAATATTTAATATTTAATTAATTAGGAGTTATTTTTGTATACTGCGAGATGGGGGATCAGCTTACTTTTTTCTCAGGTGATAGGGGGATGTGCCTGTACCTTCCTAAATATTTGGATAATATTTTAAATAGTAATTTAAAAATATTTCCATTTATATTCATAAAAAACATTGGTCTATCCTTCCCCTTTTGTCATTGTTATTATTATTATAAAGTTTTATGCTAAAGTAATGCTAGTTTTGTAAAATATATTGAGGATATTGCCACCTTTCTATAGTTTGACATAGGTTATATGACAGTAGAATTAACTGAGACCTGGGACTTACTTGTGAAACCATCTCGTCCCACGTACCCTTTTCAGTGATATAGTTTTAATTGCCTCTTCCGGGTCATTTGTGGTCATTGATTTATTTGCAGTTTCTACTTCTTGGTTTACTTCTGGTAGTTTGGTATTTTGCAAGAAACCCATGGGGTTATTGGTGGTATTCTTTTACATCAGTCTCACCTGTACCTGTGTCTGCGATTATCTGACTTTTTCATTCTATTCATGCATGCTTTTGCTGTGTTTCTTTTTACCTTTATTGGTCTCACAAAGAGTTTGTATTATTAGTCTAGTCAACATTGTACTGGAATTTCTAGCCAGAGCAACCAGGCAAGAAAAGGATATAAAAAAAATCAAAACTGAAAAAAAAAAAAAAAAAAGAAATAAAAGTATCTATGCTTGTAGATGATATAATCGCAGATGTAGAAAATTCTAAAGAAGCCACAAAAAAGTATTATAGCTAATAAACAAATTCAGCAAAGTAGCAGGATGCAAGATTAACATGTAAAAATCAATTGTATTTCTGTACATTAAAAGTGAATGATATAAATATGACATTAGAAGGAAATTGCACTTGCAATAGCATCAAAAAGAATAAAATATTTAGGAATAATTTTAACTAAGGAGATGCAAGACTTGTACACTGGAAATGACAAAACTTTGCTGAAAGAAGTTAATGCATACTTAAATTTAAAAAAGATATCCTGTACTCGTATTTTTAAGATGGCAATATGACTCAAATTGGTCTAAGGATTCAATGCTATCCCTACCAAAACCCCAGTGGCCTCTTTTTCTACAGGAATGGAAAAGCTAATCGTAAAATTGATATGGAAAGCAACAATCACCAAAACAACCTTGAAAAGATAAACAAAATCAAAGGACTCACACTTCCTGATTTTAAATCTTACTGCAAAGCTACAATAATCAAAACAGTATGGTGATGGGATAAAGGGAGACATATAGAACATTAGACTAGAGTTGAGAGTCCAAGAATAAATTCATAGATCTTGGCTAATTGATTTTTTTTTTTTTCCCCACGAGGCTACCAATACCATTCAATGGTAAAAGAATCATCTCCTCAACAAATGGTGCTGAAACAAGTGGATCTGCATTTACAAAAGAATGAAGTTGGAACCCTCTCTACTCCATATGATATCCAAAAAATTAACTCAAAATAAATCAAAGACCTAAATTTAAGAGCTAAAACTATAACACTCTTAGGAAAAAATATAAGAGTAAATCTTCATGACCTTGGATTTGGCAACAGATTCTTAGATATGACACAAAAAGCAACAGCAACAGAAAAAAATTAGATAATTTGGGCATCATCAAAATAAAAAAAAATGTGGGCATCTAGAATGTGAAAAGACAACCTGCAGAAAAGGAGAAAATATTCGCAAGTCATCTAACTGAAAAGGGTATATTGTCTAGAATATATTATCCAGAATATATCGTAAAGAATATATATCCAGAACATATGAAAAGAACTCTTAAAACTCAACAATAGGGAAAAAAAAGCAATTAAAAAATGGGCAAAGGACTTAAATAGACATTTCTCCAAAGAAGGTATACGAATGGCCAAAAAGCACATGAAAAGATGCCCAGCATCATTAGTCATGAGGGAAATGCCATCAAAATCACAATGTGATGCCTTCCTTTTAGCCATGCTTTGAGGGTAATTCTACTAATGACAAACTCTTAATTTTCCTTAGTCTGAGGATTTACTGGGGCATGTCTCTTTCCAGAGAAGTCTTCTCTGTGACTCACGGAATCTTCTCATTCCACACACTCAAATCTTTTATCAGATCAGGGAAGTGACCTTCCACTGTCTGTGCAGCGTCTCACTCCCGACTGCTTCTTTTCCTCCTTCGGGAACTTCCTGCGTCAATTTGTTTCCCTTCATGATTTCCTTCTGTGTTTGAGTTCCACCGTTTGACCTACTCCTTCCACTGAATTTTCCACAGAGCCATTGGTAGCCAGCTCGCCTCCTCCAGGTCTCAACAGTGACTGCAATGGTGACTCATTCAAATTGTGTACTGAATTTTTGCCTTGAAAAAAATTTTTTTAAGTTCTAAGGTATCTTTTTTGTACTGTTCTTGAAGACCTTGAAGTGCTCTTATTTCTTTTTCATCCAAGAGGTAGGGTAGTATAGTGTGGATTCTGGAGCCAGACAAACTGCCTGGGTTCAAATCCTAGCTCAACCTCTTATCAGCCACATAACCTTTGGCAAGTTGCTTAACCTCTCTGTGCCTCCATTCACCTGTCTGTAAAATCGGTAGAAGAATAATGGAGTTGTTATGCCAAAAGCTATACATTCTTCACTAGCTCAATGTCATGCATCTTGCTCACCGACCAGGTCCCATCTTTCCAGCGGATCCCTCTGCTCTCGCAGCCCTGACTATCTTTGGCCTCACTCGTCTTCACTCCACCTGAAGCTCCTACCCGGGCTTCAGGATTCCCGTAAGAAATGAACCCCTCCTTGCATGCACCTTTCCTTCCCCTGTTCCCTCTTACTTTTAACTTGCTTTACAGAATCACTAGTCTGTATGAATCACTGGTTAATATGAAATACTCCCCCCTTGCACCCATGCATTTGACTAGAAAAAGAGACATTCGAGCTGAGTGCTGTCCCTCTAGATTCTATCCCCAGACCTCATGGGCCCTTTGCTGTACCTGGCATTCATTTGCACTACGTTTTCCCAACTCTCTCCTGCCCTCCCTTCTCACTTCCACTGTAATAGTCCCCAGTGGGGACGCTTTCGCTTCAGTGGAAGCTGGTGAATGAGGTAGCGTGGTTTGTCAGAGTTCAACTCTGGAGCTCTTCTAACATCTCGTGCAGTTTGATTTTGCTGTGAAATCTTGAAAGGGCTCAAGATTAGCAGAATGCTAAATCCCTCTTTGGACTTAGTTGTTTAATTTAAACAAGAAAAAACATTTTGAAAATTTCTGTGCCAGGACAATAATCCAGACCAGATTCATCCTGGTGATGGACCACAGTGTCAGCCTCTGGGTTGCATTTGAGGATCTCAGGGAAAGGTTTCAAGGGACCTATGTGGGGAGCAAAATTGACAAGTAGTTGGGTACCCAGCCCTACCAGGAAGAACAACCAGAAGTTCAAGTTAAATGAGCTACTCCATGCAAATTCTCCAGTGAGTGGAATGTGTCTACAGGAAATAGAGTTTGGGGCTAAAATATTTCTCTCACTCTCTCTCTGGGAAAGGAAAGTCAAGTCTCGAAATATCTAGACTTCTCAAAACTGTTAGGTCATGCTCATTGCTAAACGCATTTTTACGGTGGGATTTTTTCTTGTATTCCTTACTGTTTCCTAGAATTCCTCCGGCAGCCAGACCACTCCCTGTTGGAAGGGGATTCCCTGTGTATTCACACCCTTTGGTGTCTGGGAAGTGGTGTCTGGGAAGTGGCGCCTGAGTAGGAAACAACAGCTGGACCACCTCAGGCAGAACTTTCCAGGAGGTTATGAGAAGCAGGATCCCAGGGGGCAATCTCAGTCAGCCTGAGGGTTACTCACAAGAGGTGTCATACCTGACTTTGGTGCTACTTCTGCCCAGTGAACCCTTGGAGTGAGCAAAAGCCCCTAGCTCAACACAGCAGAGTGCAAGGAGAAACCGGGTTGGCTTGGCAAAGGGAGGCAAGTGTAGTGTCACGGGTGGAGCCCTCTCCCATATTTGCCATTGCCATCAGTGAGGTCACTTCATAGGAAACTGTTTGCCTGGGCAGTTATAGAGGCAGAATCATATGTGTATCCATGGGCAGCAGTGGACAAGTGCGTCCTTTCTCTTTTGACCCATGCCAGGATCTCTCAGGCATGAGTCCAATCTCAGTGACCAGGAAGCAAACATAGAGAGGATCAGAGGGTCATGTGTCTCTCAACAACTGCCAGCTGCCAGATCCCAATGTGCCCAGGAGGCAGAGGCGAGAACCTGCATCAGGGCATCAGGAGGGGCGTGGGAAGAAATCCTTCTCTTTGGACGTTCTCTGGAAGAAAGCAATGCCATTCTGGGCTGTTTGAGAAACGAACACTTAGGAGGCCTTTCTCACCCCCAGGCGGCTTAAAAAAAGCGCTTGCCTGACTCCAATGCAGTTGTTAAGGCAATTTCCACTGCAGTCAGAGATGAGGACAACCAGGCTCCCTCCGTGCTTGTGAGGCACAGGGACAGAGGGGACGTCTTTCCAACCTGCCAGGCACCGTGAGTGGGAAGATGGAATGGAGGCAGGAGATGGACACACCAGGGCCCTTCCTCTCAGTTGCTCCTTTGATCCCCCAACTCTGACAGATAACGTAGCTCTGAGGACAGTAACACTGTCCCCTCATCCTCACCTTCCTGCCCCAGATTCCTGTGAAAAAGTTAGAATCTGTGGAGTGGACACAAATACCCAGGATAACTTTCTGGCCCCAATCTAGGCTGAAAAGATAGAAACATAGATATTGGGTGTTTGAAGCCATTTCTTAGATTCTCTCTACCCAACGAGGGCTATGTGCCAGTGGAGGGGGCGATGCTGGGAAGAGAATGAATAGAGCTTCTTGACTGGTGGGCTAGGGGTCCATGCTTGCATGCGAGGTCCCTTGTGGTGCTGGACAGAGCCTGGGGTTAGAGGAGGAGAGGGTGGACTAGGGGCTGACTCTTCTCACGTCTCCACTTCCTGCCCAGAACTCTAAGTGCGAGTCCAGTGTCTCCCTCCTTCCAGGCTGGTGTGCTAGTGAACTTGCTTAGATAGGAGTGTACATATTTCATTGAACTATTTGTCACTTGAGTCATAGCTTTTAAATGTTTAGGTTTAAAGTATGTAGGCCTCCATTTGTAATCTTGCCCAAAGCCCTGCCATGTTAAGGGTTGACTGAAATGTCAATTCTTTTCTTTGCAGCTCTCCTGAGCTAAGCTCTCTCATTGCTAGATCACATGTTTCCCCATTAGCTTTCGCTGGATAACAAGCTACCTCAAAACTAAGTGACTCAAACAACAAAGATTTTAATTATTTCTTATGATGTCATGGGTTAAGCAGGTGGTTCTTCTGGTCTGGGCTGACTCAGCTGAGGCTCTGGTCACGATAACTGTGGTGGCCAGGGCCTTTCTCTACATGCTCCGCCCCCCAGGAGGCCAGCTCGGGCTCGTGCACACAGCACTGGCAGAGCTCCCAGTGTGAGAGCAGACGCTGCTGGGTTTCTCGAGAACCACATTTGGATAGTGTTTAGCACTTCTGCCACATTCTATTGGCCAGAACCAGGTATGAGGCAGCCTGGTTTCGAGAGTGGGGAACAAACAGAAGGAGCTGCAAAGGATTTGTGGCCTTTTTTTTTTTTTTTTTTTTTAAATTTGTCACGACATACCCTCTTCCTTTTTGGTCTATTTCCTAATTCTGCAAGAGCACAAATTCTAGTAGTTTCTTCAGAGGGGTGCATAGGAAGTAAATGTTCTGAGTCCCTTCATACCTAAAACCAACAATGATTTAGTGCGGGGGCTATTTACACCAGAAAGACCAACAGTGTGATTTAGGGCCGAGACTTTGTGTCCTGCCTGAAGGAACAGGAGACTAGAGCCTGATATCAGCCACGTGAACTGATATGCCTATGTAATGGAGCCCCAATAAAAACTCTGGACAGCGAGGCTCAGGTGAGCCTTCATCGTTAGCAATGCTTCACAGGTGTCATCACATACCATTACCAGGAAAATAAGGTGCCCTGCCTGATGCCACGGGGAGAGAACAACAGAAGCTCTGTGTTTTGTACTTTTCCTGGACGGTACCCAATGTGCTTCTTCCCATGGCTGATATTAATCTATAGACTTTCCCTGTAATAAACTGTACCTGTGAGTATAAGAGCTTTCACTGAGTTTGCAGTCCTTCTAATGAATTGCAGAACCTGAGAACGGTCTGGAGAATTCCTCAAACTTGCAGTTGGTATCAAAAGTGAGAAAGGTCCTTTGTGGACTGTGTCCGCTGATTTGGAAGTTGGATAAATTCTTACAGTTCCTCTAGAATTCTTTCTTATTCTCTGACTATGCCTTTGTCTTAATATTTTATTCTTATAATATGTACGTGTAAAATGGGTGCAATATCTTCTCTTATTTCTCTGAGGACACTCTAAGGTTTTAATTTCCCGTTCCTTATTTCTTCTTCCTTCAATTTTCTGTGAATTTGTCTGTCTCTTTTGGTTCCTCTCTGTCATGTTGGACACCTTCCTGAAATGTCTGCTGATTCATCACTATTCATTCATGTTTAAGAATGAGGTGTGAGGTGGCAATTGTAGCCTCGTGTCCTGTGCAGACCTTGTCGATTGGGGGTTCATTAGCATAATCAAATGGTTGATTGGCCTTTCCATTGGAGGATTCCCCCAGTCTGGAGATGTTTTCTCTGGCAATTTGAGATGTGGTGTATTTCTCACAAACCCTCTGATTTCTTGTGGTGGAGGTGAGATAGACCTGGCCAAGGGAGTTCTGGAAACAGAACTTTGTCTGGATCAGATTAAAATTCATTTCTTCTGTCTTTGGCCCTGAGTTCTTACTGCTCTTAGTATCCTGGAGTCTGGCACCTCCATGGTCCAATTTGCTCAAAGAGTATACCTCTTTCTGTTGTGTGTTGTGTTGGGGGTGGGGATGGGAGTGTGGAGGAAGAGCAGTCACCTTGCGTCCTGAAGTGGAGCTTGGTAGCACTCAACTCAGTCCAACATCTCTGGGAAGCATCTCTGAGAATAGCCGTGGGCTATTCTCAAGTGCTTTTGTCCATGTCTTATCTCCCCAATCAATATCATCCAGTCATAGCATTTATTGGGATTATTTCAGGTATCAAACATTAGGCCAATTGTTGGGAGAGACCAAAAAGAAAAAAGTCCCTGCCCTCAAGGAAATTAGCATTTAAAAGGAGGAATAGCTACATGCAAATAGCTACAATACTGCTTTAGAAGAGAAACAATTATGACGCTGTAATCACAGAGAGACAGTGCTTCCAGCATGCCACTGGGGAAGGTTTCTTGGAAGAACTAAGACCTGGATGGGTTCTGAAGGCAGAGTTGGCTTTTAACAGGCAGAGATGGGCATGGGGCAGGTAGGGAGTGGGGAATGGAGAGAGAAGGGGGCTTGTCAGTCTCTTTCCATGTGTTTCTCCACCTGGATCATTAGATTCTTTTTTTGTTGCCATGGTACATAGCTCCATCCTTGGCATGTGCTGAATGCTTACATTAGGAGGACCGTGTGGGGCTGGTCAAGGAGAGCCCTCTATGACCGACTCCCACAATAATTCTGCAGAACTGGCCCATCAGGGGAGCTGCTGCCTCTGCCACAGTCAGGCAAGTGGAAAATCAGAATGCCACACCAGAAACCCTTGAGTTGATGCCTTGCCACATAGCTTGACCTGGAAATTGGGAAGCTGCCCTGCCCCTACCTACTGTAACTGGCTCTCAATACCCACAAAGCTAGTGAGCAGCCCCAGGAATGATTTTTAGAAATACCCAGTGTCTCTGTGGTCACACTTGCCAGTGGCAATAGCAGAAGCTGCTGGACAATGGCTATACTGCCTTTTGGCCTCTGGAACTCTGAGGAACTCTGGGACCTAGTTTGCTTCTGAAAACCCAGCAGCAAGGGCTTTTAGATTTGCAGACTTTCCATGTATGAGCTCGGTCATGGGCCCCGGGAGTCCACTAACAGTATTTCTTGCAATACCTCCTTCAGCTTATGAAGCATATTTATGATGACAACCTAGGTGGTGATGGATGGTTATCTGGGCTCATTCCCCAAGCAGAATGCCGAGGCTCTCCATCTTCCTTCTGGCATTGCAGGGGTCTTGGACAATGGACGCTTTTATTGTTGCTCATAGAGAGTAAAAATCCTGTCTGAAAGTTTTGTTCAGAAACAGGGAGATGGTGCCTTTAGAATCTGTGGCAACCCTACGGGGGACCAACTCTGGGGTAGGAGGGCAGCACATGTTGGTAACGTTCAGGAGAAGGAACCAAGCACTGTCACGTCAGAGGTTCCTCTAACATGCCATGCATTCCTACTGCCTAGGACAACAGCTCTCTCTCCTTTCTACCTAACTCCTCACTCTTTAAATCTCAACATCTCTGGGAAGCACGAGCATCCCATTGGGAAGCGAGTCTTGGAGAACCAAACAGGAATAGTGGTTTGCTTGGTCCAGGGACCTCTTTCGACATGGTGATATTTTCCTCCTTTGCCCACATGGAGAGCTGAAGATTGATATTATAGAGTCAGTGGTGGGTTCCGGTGGAGGGGGATGTTCTTTCTGAGAGGGTTCCCCGTGGGCTTAGCCACTGGGGAAAGGACAAGTGGGTGCCCTGGCTGACCCCTCTGCCATCAGTCTAGCCAGGCCGGAAGTTGGCTGAGGGCTGGCTTCCCCAGGCAGGAGGGCCAGCAGGGTGGTTGAGGACTCCCAAGGCCTTTGTGAAATGGAGAGCCATCTCCAAGGTCATCTCAAAAGTAATCTCTCCCAGGCCCCTCACTTGACAGAGGGAGAAACTGAGGCACAGAGAGGTTGCGACTTATGTCCAAAGTTGTTCATTGAATTCTGCAGAGCAAGGCTCGCATTCTTCATGTTTTCTCCCCAACGCAAGGACTAAAGGCACCTTGCTTTTAGATGATGAAGTTGTATGGGAGATGGCTTTTTTTTTTTTTTTAAAGCCAATTTGTAAAAGCAAATGCTGTGATCTTGAGCTTTGTATGCCTTGAGGTAGTATACAGGTCTCGAAGGTCCTGGCATCTTGGTATCCCAGGAGGTGGGAGTCGCTGGCTGTGCCTTTTGCATGTGAGGAACTGAGAACCTAGGGAGACGAAGTGACTCACCCAGGGACATGTAGTGAAATCAGGACTAGACAGTGTAGTCTCTGAGCTGCCACCTCCTCTCCCTGTTCATGGTGCCTACTCATTCATCCTCTGAGTGCAAAGTTTCCCCCCAAATAGCCAATATTTTCTTGGGAAACCTTGGGCCCTGAGCCTTCGTCTGTGTCCCGGGGGGCCTGAGAGCTTACCACAGAGACTAAGGAAGTTAGGGGCCTTTGGCCAGTGGCCATGCAATGACTTGGTCTAATGTGATGTCTCCCAGGTTCTGCTCCTGCAGCCTCTTCCCTTGGACTGGGAACAAATCGTGGCCACCTGGGCTTCTGGCCAGCGGCATTTCATAATGTGTGTCTGTTTTGCAGAGGGTAAACCGCATGCTGTTTCTCAACCAGGCAGAGAAATTCTGGCCATGCTTCTTTGCAAGCACAATACTGTTAGGCAACCTCTGTGTTGAAACATGGTGCAGCTTCTTAAACAAACCTGGGGGTTCTGCCTTTTGTCCTGAAGACTCAGCTCTTCCCATGTGGTCGGTGCAACAAGAGAGATGTCAGCATGGTGAAAAGAGACCTGGGTTAAATCGCCTCACGCCCTCTGAGTCTCAGTTCCTACATCTTTAAAAGGAGATTGTAAGTACACAACATGATAGGGGTTAGAAAATGAAATGAAATAGTATCTCCAAAGCACCGAACTCTGCCCGCTCCCTTTCCAACTTCCCCAGCCAAGTTCCCAGGTCCCCACCCCACAGGACCCCTGGGGAGGTTGAGGGGAGTCACGGCAAAGCATATTAGCCAAGGTGGTATGGGGGAGGTGGGGAGGGAGGACTGTACCACACGACTGTAAACCGAAGTCACTGTAAACCGAAGCGAATGATCTGTACTGCTGCCTCTTCTACCTGCTGCGAACAGTTCTAGAATGAACCATTCACTTGGGCACTTCAGGGCCTTGCAGCAAAATGGCAAGAGCTGGGTCTGGAAGGTAGAGAGAGGGTTACTTCTAGTCGCGTGGCTTGGTCAGACCCCTTGTATCAGCCAGGGTCCCAGCAGGAAGCAGATTTACCTCTTGTGTTTCTACAAGAGGACAAAGTAGGGGGACCGCAGGGATGTTGGGGCAGCAGAGAGCAGCCACGGTGGGTGTCGATCTCACCCTCAAGAGGGCAAGGAGAGAAAGGGAAATTTCCTGAGCAAGGAGCGTGCATGCCCTCCTGCCTCCTCTCACCTTCCGGTCTTCTACCGGGGCCTCCTGACGGCTGAAGAGAAAGCCTACATGGCGACTGACAGGGCCCAGAATAGGGTGGTGTGTGTGCACGTGTGTGTGTGCGTGCACGTGTGTGTGCATGCATGTATGAGCACGCATAAAGGAAAATACCTGGCTCATCCTTGACCCGCTCTGAGCCTCACCCATAAAAATGACAAGACGATCCCTGCCCTGCCCACCTCGCTGGCTGTCCTGTCGGCACATGAGCAGAGCTTCTCAAACTTGCCAGCGCAGGCACCTCTGCTGGGCGTCGGGCCGGTGGGGTGGGCGAGGGCAGAGGTAGCTCTAAGGATAAAGCATGAAATATATTTGTCTTCCTCCAGGTGAACTTAGAAATAGATGTGAAATTTTGAACTGCATAATATAATCTCCATTTGTTTTCATTACAAATAATATTTTAAATTACTTATCCAATTTGCTTAGATTACTTAAAATATTTTAAAAACCAAATATCGAGTACATTTGGCATTGTGGGAACAGGAAGCATGTGTTGCTTGTAGTTTCATGTGTCCCCCGCCCCCCACCGAGGGCATCTCTAGGTGTAGCAGCCTAACCTCACAAGAGCACAGTCCTCAAACCCTGCTCCTAGTTCTCTTGGAGCCACCACCTGTGTCCTTGGCTGGGTCACACTGGTGAGCATGCAGCAAGGGCTCATATCCTATGCCAAGCAAGGTTAGAAGGTGTGTGACAGCTCTCAGGGGCCTATGCTGTCAACTTCAAGTACTTCTCAGAGGTGAGAAGCTGTGAGGGAGCCATAGCTGGACTAATATCAGGTGGTCCAAGGTTTAGGGGTCCCTAATTCCACTTGGAGAAGATGGAAGTGAGAATGGCTTGCCCTACTGGGAAAATAGAATTAAAAACATACTCTCCCAACCCAGAAAAATCTCTCTACAAAGGCAGAAGAGAAAGAAAACAATTCTGTTATCAAATAGACATTAAAGCCGAGTGTGGCACTCACCACTGAGAGGTTGCCAAGGCAGAAGGAAATCTGACTACTTATACAGCCAAGCAAGTAACCCATCACTCACAAGATAAACGGAAACTAGCCTCATGTCTGAGAACTGGTCAGCACCACTCATCATACATAGTTCATCGTGATTTACCTGGTAAGTGGAGTCACCATCTGTGCTAGTCCATTGATTTTATACCAAAAAAGGAGGCAAACCTCTTATCTTTATGACAAGAAGTAGTTTTGCCACTCGGAGCCAGGCTCCTATCCTACTACAGAAGTTAGGAGGTAGGCTAGCTCCTGGGATGTTTCCATTTCAAAGAAACGGCTCCTGGTTCTTTGAGAAAGACAGGCCTAGATCACAAAGCTGGTAAGAGGCTAACTTAGGTTCTAAAACAAATTTCTGTACACTTCAAAGAGACAGAAAAAGAGGTTAGACATTTTCTAGAGTCAGCACTCCAAGAAAAGGGAGGGGAGAAAAGTCATTTTCCTTATTTTCAACAAGGAGAATTTGGCCTCTCGTTTCTAATTTCTATCTATCCTCAGTCCCTAAGCAGGGAAATGCACAGCAAATTCCAGTGTGTCACCATCGTCCAGCTAGCTGGTCTTCTCTCTTGCACACTGAGAGACACGCAGGGTCTGATTTAGACTAGAATGAGAGGATGGACAGACAAAGTAAGGCTGGCCGTGCAGAGGGGCGGCTGGGCTGGACTCAGTTTTCCATTGGAATCCTTTTGGCTATTGAAATTGAGCTTGGGAGATGGGGGGCTGAGACTGACCCGGACAGCCAACTTGGGTTTCTGAAAACTCAGAATTAACATTTTCATAGAGAGGAAACTCAGTGTTGCTCAGACAACCCTGCTTTCCATTTTAAACCCACATGTCACAGGTTGGAATCAGTCAGCAACAGGGCTTCGGACCAAGCTGATGTTTGACCTAGGTGCTTGGGGGGCAATATTTTGAGACTTCTGTGGGAGACAGTGTGCACAGTCCAGTGGGAAGAGGGGAGCCGGAGAACCTAGATCCCACCACACTGGGTTCTTCACTGAAAGAGAGCAGCAGGCACTGGACCTGGCTAGGTCCCAGCTCAGTGGCCCCCGGCCCTCTTCTCCAGCCATCTGGTTTCCTCCCGCCTCTGAATGTAGCAGGTGCTGTAGGCCTGGCTGGAATCTGGGTGAGGCAGAAGGAGGGTTTGGCCTACACTTGGGAGGAGGGAAGGCTGCTTTCAGTTTTTAATCCTCTCTTTCTCTGTTCTCTACCTCTGCCCTCAGGCAACATCTCTGCTTCCATTTAGAAAAGACACACTCAGCATTTTGGTTGTTTTTCCCAATTTCTGCTCTTTTCACATGGGTTTCTTTGTTCTTTCTCCTCAGAGATGAGAGAAAGAAAAAGCATGGAACGCACACTG
>NW_011888941.1:694499-765770 GCF_000151845.1 Pteropus vampyrus
GAGGAGGTGGAGGAGGAGGAGAAGAGTGAGTGATAGACTCATTGAATGGTTTTCCTTGAGATCCAGGACAGCACTAAATTATAAAAATTCAACTACATAAAATGTAAAGATCCAATCAGCTTTATTAAATGATTCATGACTCAGGTAGTACCCCATCCGGCAAGAAGAAAGGAACTCCATTTAGCTGAAAGGAAAGGCTTATAAAGGCAGACAGAGATGGAAAAAGGAAACTATTACCAAAGAATGTGTTGTTTCAGAGGAGGTCTGGCTCCTTAGGGGATGGGAGGGGTCCATCAGCAGACACCTCACTGGGGTTGACCAGGCAATTCCACCTTGACTGGTTAAAGGTTACATTCCTAGGGAAGGTGGAAACGGTATCGGTATCTGTATTGGTGTGTCTTGGTCGCTGACATGCAGCCCGGTACAAGTGACTTTGTTTTGGGCCTATTGTACCTTTTTTTTAAACAACAGTCATATTTTTTCTCACACATGGTTCAATATCTACATCAGACTCACGTAGGCAAGTTAAAAATACAGGTTCTTGGGCCCCGTGCACTTCCAGAACTAGAAACTCTGGGGGTGGGGATGAGTCCAGGATTCTGCATTCCTAAACAGCTTCCTCTATGCTTCTTACACTGGCAGGAGCTTGAGAAAGGGGCTCCTCCAGAGACAACCTGCCTAGGAAAGGGTGTTGCCCTCTAAATCAGAAAGGCAGGACCACCACTTACTGAGGGGGTGACCTTAGGCAAACCATCTGACCTCCCTCTGTTTTTCTCTGAGAGAGAACACAGCACGGAAGTTTGGGGAGGGTTACATGAGAAAGCGTGAGCATAAAGGGCCTTGAAACTGCATAGGGCCAGGAATAGAAGTAGTGTGGTACTGTCACTGCTTGGGAATCATCCGGGCCTTTAAACATTCTCATTTTGGGAAAATACTCTGAGTCCACTAAAGCATCAAGCTCTCCTGTACCACTGGCTGGGTCCACTGCCAGGCCTTTCTTTTAAAAATGTTCAGAGGGGACTCTGAATTCCAGGACCAACCTGCTCTGTCTGGGGAAGGACTACCCCTCCTCACCTCCCATTCTGATCTTTGAGGCTCCTACTGTGTGCTGAGGCCACCTACACCTTGTCCAGGTGGGAAAGAACTATGTCCTCTTCCTCCACTAGGGACACCATCGAGGTCCTAGTGCCTGGGCTTCTCTGGTTCGGCTGCTCATGTTCCTCCCGTGTCTTATTTAGTGTACAAATGAGCAAGGAGGAAAAAGTGTAGAAATAAAATGGAGTCACTATGGTCAAGCTGCTAAATTATAACAATCGCAGATGCTCGAGCCTGAGGAAACACTTCCAATCTTGCTTTACGTGGCCTAGATCCTGGAACTTTTGGACTTTTCGGTTGTGCATCAGTGCCTGGATGGACCTAAGTTCCATGGATAAGCCTCTGAAGGATGTTTCTTCATTCAGACTGCTGGACATCTGGAAGGCTATCATTCCGAGCCAATCAGTGGGCTGAGAATGCAGGACTAACTTTTCTCGAACGTGTGCGTTTTACTACAAAAAGAACTTTTCTTTCTCTTTCAAAACATACTGAGTGTTACCTGCTAGTGTTTTCGATTTGCAGGTCCTGAGATCCTTGAATAAATCACTGTCATGTATTTCTCTCCAAAGTCTTCTGATTCATTTATCGCCAACAACTTACTCTGCATGAGGAAGTAAAACACACAACCAGGGACTCATGGGTCCTGTCTCCAGGGACATGCGGATCTGGACCACTGGGATTCTAGACTTGCCGAGGGTGGTGGGCTGGGTAGAACAGCCTCATTTCTACATAATGCTTGGTACAGTGCTAAATTGACACTCGGTTAAATTCTTGTTGAATTGAAGAGTTTTTAGTGCCTGGTTTTCTCACATCTGGTCCTGTGAAGATCTAATAAAATGAATTTTTTAATAATAATAAATTATTAAGAACTTACTCTAAGTACTTACTACAGTTAGACACCAAAGCTAGGTGGGTAATCTATGAATTATCTCTTTTAACCCTCCCGATAACTTATAAGCACCTCTTAATCCACGGATGAGGAGTCAGAAGCTCATAGTCCAAAGTCATACAACTATTGGTAATGGGGATGGGATCAAACCCAAGTTAGTCTCCCCCGCCACAGTTCTTTTTTAATGAATAGCCCTTTATAAAATGCAAATGTTGTAGTAATGACTGCTTCCCTTACTCCCAACCCCTTCCAGAAAAATGATGGCAAGAAGAAATGTGGCATTTCACAGGCAACAGTGTTTTCTATGCATATGGCTTTGGTTTTATTTGTTTATTTGTTGATTTATGTGTTTCAGGGTTTATTTTTTCCGAACATTTTTCAAGAGCATTTGCAAAGTCCATGTGATCGAACCCCAACTTCGGCTTGGTTGAGGCATTGCTGCATTATCCTTGAGGAAGGAGACTCAGAGAGGAGGCAGATTGCTCAAGGACTGAGGGCTGGGAGGTGACAGGGTTGGGCCCGGGACAGGCATCCCAGTAAAGGCAAAGGAAGCCAGAGCCCAGGGGCTGGGGTGGGAGTAGGGTGTGGGGATTGGTTGAATCTGCAGTCTCCAGGTCTTGGGTGGGGGCTCAGATGCTAGTAGTAGTGATAAGTAAGTCTAAAAAAGCTTTGGTCTTCTACCTGCTGACAGTAATGGTGTTTAGAGTAGTTAGAGTATTGTTAATTGATAAAATATACAAATACAAAAAACCCACAATGATTCACCAATGCTTTTAATGAATTTTTGCTTTGTGGATCAACAACAGAAGCTCCATGCCATTTGTAAATGGTAACATATGCACGTGAGAATATAATTCATTTACTTTCCTCACTCCTGGGAGTGGTGTTAGAATTTCAGGACCTCTGCAATCCCGTTTTCCCCATTCTCTATGCCTTCCTACCTCTCTCCCCCAACTCGCCCCACACCCCAGGTTTGTAAGGAAAGCTTCAGAGGAACACTCGTTTCAGGGCCACCTGCCACGGTGTTGGGAATGAGGATCTCCAGGAGTCTGGAATGGGAGGGTGGACCATCGAAAGGCCTCTCAGAAAAGAGCCCAATTGCTGTTATGACCTAAAGGGCAAGTTCAGCAATGGGTCAGTATCTGATATAACTGCAGGGACCTAGAGCAGGATCAGGATGAGGTTTGGGTGGTGGCCTTGTGCTCATGAATACGCAAGGAAGAGACCCTGAGACTGGGATTTCGTGTGGGGTCCAGATAGATAAGGGAGGGCTGAGGTGTTCAAATGCTTTTCATAGCAGAGTTGTTTCAGTTCTTCCCTTCCACAGTCTTCAGTGACTAGGGAGAGGTGGGGACTCCTAATGCTGATCACCCGTGTACCACACACGCTTCCTGTGTGACAAGATGATGGGCGAGTGTAACTGTCTTAGTCTCACTGCTGTAGAGAATGAACGGGTAAGCCTTCTCTTCTCTCCAGTACACGTGGGTAAGCTGAGCCTTCAGATTTTGAATTTTGGCCTTTTCTGTCATAGGACATAAACAAAAATTTTATATTCCATTGTACAGAACATGCCCTGTGAAATAAATGACTACCTAAAGGAGAAAAGCAAAGCCTATTTATCCAGAGCTGGCTATAGTGAGGGAGTCGGCCACCATCACTTGGTTTGTGCAGAGACTCAAAGGCAGGCAGAGGACTGGGACAGCTTGATGGTGGAAAAAGGGAAGGCTCAGGTGTGCCCTGATGGGGGGCGGTTGGCCTGGGGAGGCTGGAGGTGTGCTAACTAGATGCTGGGCATCCTATGTGTTTGGTTAGGGGGCATATTTGGCTTGTTCTGGTTAGTCCTAAGTTAGAAATGCAAGGAAGAGGGGGACAAATATCAGGGCAGTTGTCAGTTACTAATCACATCCTGGCCATTTGGGGCCAATTGATACAGGCATTGTTGTTTCGTTTCCTAGACTGATTGCTGGAGATGCTGGAGATTGCTGGATTGGTTGCCACAGATTGTGGGTCAGAATTCTATTTTTGTATCTGGTCTGGCCATTGTCCATTCGTATATTTAGTCTCTCACCCCCTCCCCACTCCAGGGGGTCTGGGCACATTGCAGGGGATTGGCCTGGATTGACTCAGATGAGGAAAGGGTCAGAGAGCAAAGGCAGAGCTCCGTTGATTTGTGTTGAAATAAAAAACGTCGTGTTTGTGTTTTAACAGATAACTGCACCATCTGTCATATACCTTTCAGGGGTGGGATTTCAGAATCTAGCCTCGTTCATTACTTTGGAGCTATTCTACAACTCTTTGTAAGCTGTAGGAAAACTGATAGGCATGTAAATTGTGTCCTGTCTGGTAGAGATTTAATTGGTTTCTGTTGGAAAAACCAGTTTTGTCTCCATTTGCAAGTCCCAACATTTTTTTCCCCACATAAATCTGTGCTGTTTTGACTGTTTCTTTGATCCCGTTAGAAGATCTGCTTGCATCCTTCCTGTCTTTTAAAGACATGTTTATTTTTATATTTGTATGAGGGTCATAATAATACCTCTTTCTCAAAAGTATTTCTGGTTCTCAGGGCGGGATGAGGCCCTGAAAGAACACAGTGAGGTCTTTCTCGCTTATTTAGAGAGGCGGCCAGCAGGCCCTGTGTTGATATCCTGGCTCCCATGCTCCAGTGTTTATAACTTTGGCATCACAGGGAGAAAAGCCAACCGTGACTTGTTTGGGAGAGTAGGCCTACTGAGAGTGATTAGAGAGGAAGCAAGGGTGACAACCCCGCTGGGGGTAGCAGGGCGCTTAGAGCTGGCCGGGCAGGCCTGGGTGTCTGCAGGAAGAGGGCCTCGAGTGAGGGTCTGTGCCTGTGGTCAAAGGGTAGGATGATTCAGGCCAGCAGGCTGATGGCAGAGAGTGGCACCTGTGTCCTGTAGCCACAGGCCATGTCCCAATGTTGTCCACTAAAGAGATCACCACAAACATTTCTCACCACTGGACTGAGGCCAAGTTCTCTGTGACTCTGGTCACTGGGCTGTGTCCAGGGGGCTTTGGGTGGCCAAGAGCTTCTCTGGAAGATGAGAAGCATTGTCAGTTCAGTGGGGGCTGCTCTGGGCCCCCAACCATGTCCAGAGCAGAGATCCAGAACTGTTGAGGTGTCAGAGCCTTCTGATGGACTCATTGCCCCTTTTCCTAGCTGCCACCCCCAAACCAGGAAGTCTCAGACTTCCCAGCTCCGTCTACCTAATCTGAGTGTCCAGTTAATTAAAGTTCACCACTGCAAGTCCAGGGCTCAGAGGAATGAAGCCTGACCAGCTGGGGGTGCAGGGGTGGCATTCGGAGATGGGCCTGCAGTTTTCTGGCAGCTGGGAGAGACTCCAGAAACAATCAGGAGACAGAGGCCAGGCAAGAGGCCTCCACTCTGCTCCATAACAGGATGGGACATGTCTGGCAGGAGAGGGGCGCATGCTGTCGCCAGAATCTGGGAGCAGGGAGTAGGATTTGGAGTTCAGAGGTCCTCCTCAGGTGGAAGCCTAGCTCTCTTCCTTGTGAACTGTGTGACTTAGGCTCATTGTCCCCCACCCCCAGTTTTCTTCTCACCTCGGTAAAGTGAGCTGTGCGTGGTGGCTGGGCCCTGTAATGGAAAGATATGTGCTGAATATCAGACCCAAGGCCTGACATAGGACATAGGACGTACTTTCTAAGTACAGGGTCCCTTGGCCCCTTTCATGAGACTGGGGTGCATGGTGGGGCTGTGAGGAGGAGTCAAGAGCTCAGTCATCAGAACCAGGAGTCTGCGAATGTGGGGACTGCCTGCTTCCTTGCCAGTCCATCCCCCAAGGCCAGGCCAGGCACAAAGGCTGCCCTAGCAGATGCCCAGGGCTGTCTCTGGAAGGGGAAATGGGGCTCATTTTATCAACTTGAACTTCCCTCTTGTTTCCCACCCACCTTCTTACCACCTTACCCATCTCGTCTCCACAGAAGTCACTACTTTCCAAACACCTGGACCAGAGTCCTGGCCTCTGACCTCTCGACACCAGGTCCCTGGCCCTAGATGTCTATGCATAGCCAGGAAGCAGCTCCTGCAGGTCCCAGCCTGACCTGGGAGAGGGGCTGGGTGGGGACAAGGTCAGAGGCTGGGTGAGGCTGACTCGACACTGAGCCAGTAGCCTGGGGCTCCCTAAATCCTGTCTGACTGCAGGAGGTTGGTCCCAGCACCCAGGGTGGGGCTCTGCACATGGGGTGTGGGGTAGGAGCCCTGGCAGCAGGGGCTGGGAGCAGGGCAGGCCATCACTTGGCTCTCGGATAAACAGAGAGCTGTGTGTAGGTGGATTTCTCACGCTAGCGGTCCTTCTTCGTACTTTCACATCCTTCCACTTCGGGCTGCTTCTTCATGTCCAGTGCTTTAATGAGTTAGTGGTGTAGTTAGTAGCTGACATTGACAGAGCACTTCACTTTGTGCATAGAACTTTCCTAAATGGTGGTAAAACAAACTCTATTATGGTCCCCACTGCACAGAGGAGAAAACGGAGGCACAGAGGGGTTAGAATTGTGCCCAAGGCCACAAACTAGTAGAGTCATATTCATTCACCGTTGCAGTTCAACTCCCTGAACCCAGCAGGTGCTAAATAAATGTTTCTCAGGTTTCACTGAATAGTGACTGATATTGCTTGTACGCTTCCCCCCAGCCCTCGCTCATGGGTGCCCCCATTTTTGGGATGACTGTTCAAGTTCAGTGGTGCAGCATCTAGTCCTGGGGCAAGGCGAGGGCTATTCTTCTGTCCAGCACCTACACCCCGAGTCAGGGCCTTTCTGTGACCCAGAGCCAACCCGGGCTGTGACCAGGCTTGAGTGGGGCAGGCTGGAAGAGGGCTTCTCACCTGCCTTACTTGGGAAAGCATTTGGCTTCTGGCCTCTTTCCAATTGGCAACCATAGCAAAGCAATTAACTTCTTGATGGAATGTGATGGGCTCAGTTCCCCCAAGTGAAATATCGTTAGAGTAAGAAAATGATCAACACGCCCATTCCTTCTCTACAGAGTACATGACGTTTTGGATTAGACTGTTGTGTTGCTACACGCTGGGGATTTAGGGCACGGTTTTGGTATTGTCAGAGATGTTTGCTATCTTTCTTTGTATATTTTAATCTTCTGAGAATGTGGATGGCCAAGCCATAAATGATGCCAATTCTATCTTTGTGGAGTTCTTAGCTAACCACCTCCACTACCAATGCATGTGAGCTGCCCTGTGTTCTGGCACTGAGCAGGCCACTGTCCCCCTGACAGCCACCTTGTGGCATGGTGATGAGTAGCATGGCCTCTGGGACCAGAAGGCCTAAGTTGAAATCTCAGGTCCAGCATAAACTTCCTGTGTGTGTTAGTTACCACATAGTGGGGGATTTGGGACAACAGCCATCTGTCTTAAATTCTGGAGGCGTCGGCAGGCCTATCTCTCTCTGACAGCCCCAGGGGAGGGTCCTTCTTGGACTTTTCTGTATCCTGGTGTTGCCAGCAGTCCTTGGTGTCCCTCGGCTTGTAGATGCATCACACCACTCACACAGCTGTCTTCTCCTTGTGTGTCTTCACATCGTCTTCCCTTCATGCATGTCTGTCTTGTTCCAAATTTTTCCTTTTTATAAGGACACCAATCATATTGAGTCAGGGCCCACTCCAAGGATCTCGTTTTAACTTGATTGCCTCTGTAAAGACTCGATTTCCAACTCAGATCACATTCTAAGACACTGGGGATCAGGATTCCAACTGTCTTTTTTTTTTTTTTTTTTTTGGTGGTGGTGGGGGCAGTGGGGAGAGAGACACAATCTAGCCCATGTGCTTTGGTACCTTCGACAACTTGCTGAATGTCTGCACACCTCGGTTTTTCTATCTGCTAGACAGGCAGCTTCTATATCAGAATACTTACCTCTTAGGGCTGCTGGAATGATAACATAAGTCAATATGTGAATAATGTGCTTGGAATATAGTTGGGCACTTACTAAACGCTCTATGGGTGAGAGCAGCTCTTACCATGACCCTCTTCTCACAGCTGTAGAAATGCAGACTAGGGGTTAAGATGTTTGCCAAGGGTTTGAAGCTGAATTAGAAACCTAAGTCTGCCTAGATCTAGAGATGGCTCTGGGATAGGCCACCACTGACAGGTCACATGGCCTGGCCATGTACAGAATTTTTGTCAAAGCCAGTGAAGCTCGAATGCTCCTCGGGGAGTAGGGGATGGCTTCAGCCCTCAGTCTTGAACTTGGATGAAATCTCACCACCCGCGGCTTCTTCAACTACAGAGGGAAAAGTGTGCCCCGGGGGTGGCCCAGACCTCTTCCCACCCTGACAATCTGTGGGTCTACAGATTTCCAAGCCTAAGGACGAAACACATGACGGTCCCACTAAAGCGGAAGTCCCCAACCCTTGGGCTGCGGACTGATACTAGTTCATGGCCTATTAGGAACCGGACCGCATAGCAGGAGGTCAGCGGTGGGCGAGTGCATGAAGCTTCATCTGTATTAATAGCCACTTCTTTATCACCGCCTCAGCTGTACCTCAGGTCATCAGACATTAGATTCTCATAGGAGCACTGGCCCCTGGTGCCAAAGAGGTGGGGACAGCTGCAGTAAAGCAGCCCTAGCTGCTGTTTTGCTTGGTTCTACCAGTATTTGGCCCAAGGCAGCCAAAAAGCTCAGCCAGCTCCTTGGGGCTTGTTAGAGTGGGCCTGGATGGCTTCATCTGCCTTTCAGCATCCAGCAGAGCCACAGCGTGGGGCTGGGGAGCTCATGAGGTTCAAAGATCCCCAGGGGACTGACTGAAACCGAGAGAACTGGTGGATTCCTTCCCACCTCGGCGAGAACCACAGCAACGTGGACTGGAATCCCTCAGCACCCCTGCCCGGGGCCAATTCCTCTGGTACAGGCCCAGGAGGTGAGTCGGGTGGGCCTGTTTGCCTGCATGTGATCCTAACCCTATCTTCTTGGTCGCCTTGGTCACTGGAGAGTGGCCAGGATGACCATTGGGTTATTCATCCTCCTGAGGCATTAATGGAGTGAAGAGGAAGAAAAGCATGAACCCATGATTCAGGTAAGAAAAGCAGGGATCTATGATTCAGGTAAGAAAGACGTGAACTGATGATTCAGGGAAGAACCTATTTATTCTCAGCAATTGTTTGGAGAATCAGATCTGCTTGAATTAGTGAAGGAATGTGAATATTTCTCAAAAATTACAAGAAAAGATGAAATATTGCCATTTGTGACAACATGGATGGATCTTGAAATTATCATGCTAAGTGAAATAAGTCAGACAGAAAATGCTGAGAAGCATATGATTTCACTCATATGTGGGATATAAAACAGAAAGCAACAAACAAGGCAAACAAAAACTCAGACACAGACAACAGCTCAGTGGTTACCAGAGGGAAAGGTGACGGGGGAGGTAGACAGAAGTAGAAGGGGTCAAATATATGGTGACAGAAGGAGATTTAACTTTGGGTGGTGAACACATAATACAATATACATATGAAGTATTATTGAACTGCATACTTGAAACTTACATAATTTTATTAACCAACGTCATCCCAATAAATTTAACTAAAAAAAAGTGTTAAAAAAAAAGTAGCTGGAAGTAGGTCAAGTACTCTCTGGAAATGAATCCAGGCTAACAGAGTGTTCTGAGCAGACACACCTGGAGCTAATAAGTATGACTTGTTATCGATGCATCATCACTTTATAGTATGTGACTATTTTTCATAAATGTTTAATGTGTATTTGCTATAAATTATTTGTTTTTTACTTAGCAACCCTTTATAATACAAGTGTACTCAGAATAAATTTCACCCTAGCCCTATTCCAAAAGTGTCAGCATTATTGACGCCCCAACTTTTACTGGATTAGTGGAGGCAGGTCAAGGCTTAGATGTCTCAAAGGTAATGGGGTGACACGCTGCAGGCTCTTGGGGGGAGGACAGGTAATGCTGGTTGTCGAGACCAAATCCAGTGAGAATTGTCATTTGAATGGCTCTACCACATGGAGGAGACTGTCCTGTACAGGGGACCTTAATATTGGTTATTGGTTAACCAGCATCTTGCTTGTTATGAATTGACATTCATTTGTTCACATCTTTATTATTGTCATTTTCCTACAATTCTATTTCCTCCATTAGACTGTGAGCATTTAGGGCCTAGAATAGTGCTGGGCCTGGAACAGGGGCTCAAAAACTTTTAATAAAACGAATGAATGAATGAAAATGAATGAATGAACAGGGGTGCGAACCCAGACCTGGGTCTTTCTGAACCGGTTAGTGGGGACTGGAGTCTGATTCCCCTGCTCGAGCTGAGAAGAGGCTAGGGGTTAGCCCCTGGACACTCTGCTGTTCCGTGAGGCCCCTTCTGATCAGCCCAGCAACCTTAGCTTCACCTCTGTCTTCAGCTCTGGAATTACTTTCACTCAGTTGCTTCTTCTGCCTGCAGGAGCCAAAGACACAGCCCTGAAGAATGTGAGGGGCGCAACGCCTCAGGCCGTTGCCCTCAGCCCTGGTGGGCAACACATTTACAACCGTGGGAGTGCTTCAAAAGTGTTGGCTGCCAGTCCACTCCTCTCGAGATCTGCTTGGTATGGGAGTGGCCTGGGCGTCAGCGTTTGCCAAAAGCCTCTCATGTGCAGGACCACTGCGATAGCGCCTCTCAGAGTCTTGTCCACGTCAGAACCATCTGGCGGGCTTGCTATACTCCTGTTGGTCGGCCCTTTCCCTGTCTCTGATTCAGGAGTCCGGGGTGGGGGCTCAGAGTGGGTGCTTTAACAAGCCCCCTGGACTTGTGTGTCTGCTGCTATGGACCTGAGCAAGGCTTTAACTGTAGCCCTTGGGACTTGGTCTCAGCGGACCCTCTCCCACCCAGGGTGTTTCCTACTCCCTGCCCCTATCGACTTGTCTCTCCCCTTTCTACAGGTGGGACGCTTGCTTTACCCTCTGCACTGGTCTGCCCTTTGCTGAATCCTGGGCTATCCCTGCTAAGGTGTAGGAAAATTTGTTCATACCTACTTTTCTCAACCCAAAGGAGATTGGAATGCTTCTGAAAGCATTCTGTGTAGGGGGAAATGGACCCCCAAATGGGGAACTAAACCTGTAGAAGAGGATATACTCTGAGGGGTTGGGGTCTGGGCTCAGGTTGGTCGGTTTGTACTTGAGAGGTCCTCCTTTTGGTGACTGATGGGCTTGGCGAGCCCCCGATGTCAAAGCATTGGAGTATTGACATGGTTAATAAAAACCGTGGTTAAAACAAGGTGGTTCTCAGAGAAGAGGGGAGTGGATGGCTCTGAGCCAGGCATCGATATTCACTGCCGGTCCATTTTAAAGTCTCTCTCTTCACCACACTGTCCAGTTCATAAAATCTGCAGTGGTGTGTCACCGCCCTTGTCTTCTAAGCTCAGCCAGCCTCTCCCATGCCAGGTCACAGCTTGTGGATTGAGGCTGGCTGCCACGGCCTGCAGTCAAGGGGGCAGAAGGCAGTAGCTTTTGTGGGATGACGTGGGACCCACAAGGAATGTCATTTCTCGTGAAGCTGGTGTGCTAGCCTGTGACAGGGACATTGAGGAACGTGGGTTTCTCTTTGTGATTACCTTCGGCCGAGGTCCTCATTCCAGCTGCCACAGCCTGCTGAGCCCAGTGCTGAGCCTGCCCTGATAGCCGGCCCATGGATGCTTTGAAGACAGCGAACCAAAGCCAGGGCTCTGTGTGAGGTTTGGGTGCCTGTCAGGAGGACTAGGCTGTGTTTTATAAAACATGATACACGGAGGAGAAGGCAGAGGGTGCATATGGGGCCCTGCATCACATCCCTGCTTTCCAGAAGCATGGACCTCAGGTGTCAGCTGAACAAAATGTTCTATATGTTACTGAGAGATTATTATAAAGCATGGAAAGTTCTTGTGACTCGAGGAAAGAACTGTCTGGGAACTGGAAAGTGCTGTGAAAGCCAGGGATATATTAGGGTGGGAGGTGGTGGCACTGTGGGTGAGGGCGATGACCAGAAAGGCCATTTGATCCAAGACTCACAGTCACAAAAGGCCGTGAATGGTGACTTTGGAGTTTTATCTCTAAGTGAGTTATGCATAGAGTCAGTGAGGTTTGGGTGAGTCCCAAAACATTTATTTTGAAATATAAACAGTTACAATACAACCTAATGCCTGTCACTCAGTTTTGGCATACATCTTTAATTTTTAATATCCTGAGAGCACCTTTTGAATTTATTCAAATATTTTTGCAATGCCCGGGGTCTCTCTCCTGACCTGCTGAAGCCTTGTCAGGTGCTAGCTGGAAGCAGTAGTTACTGGTTAAGCAGTGGTGCTGGGGGCCTGGCATGGCTCTGGGGGAGCTAGAATGAAGGGTAGCACTTTATTAAGGAAAAACCCCAAACCAAACACACACACACACACACACACACACACACACACACACACACACACACACACACACACCCTAAGAATCTGAGGGCAGAGACCACTTTTTAAAAAACCACCTTTATTATGAGTCTAAAGTCATAATTAAGTGTTAAGTATTAAAGTCACAGGGAGCCAATGCCCTATTGACCAGAACGGCTGGTGGGATTGGTGGGCAGTGGGAGGCTGAGAGGAGGGGAATGTGCTGGGGTGAAGAACGCACTGGGGTGGCCGCTGGGAGGTGGGTGGATGCTGAAGGTTAGCTCTGGTCGTAGGGATTGGTGGGGATCCAAAAGCTGCTGTCTGAGGGTTGGTTATTCTACCACCTCTTTCGGCCAAGCCTGGTGGGAGTAAACCTAGCATCGGCTCTCATCACGACAAGGTCTGCAGATCTTACCTCTCCAGCGTCAGTCTGGAGCTGTGCTTTGGCATGGGGCAGTGTGAGCACAAACTCATCAGCCGCACATGACCGCATCTCTCAGCTCCAGGTGCATAACAAAGACATGGGACTTAAGAGAGACCTGACTGTGGCTGTGAGAACACCACGACTTGGGGTCTTCTCTTTCATTTTGGACCAGATCTGGAAGCAACTGGGACTGGTGGCGAGCCATGTCCCTCTGCACACCCTCGGTGGGTGAACGCTGGAGCTGGTGCTCAGCAGCAGAATAATAGTAGGGTGAATAATCTCACAATAGAGAGCGAATCTCTATTGTGAGGAAAACTTCCCCCTTTCTGGTTCTAAGGAAAGGAATTTGCTTTATCTCTCCCACTGAGCAGAGTGTGGCCCCACTTCAGTGCGTGGCCTATCGGTGTCCTGTGAGGTCGGCTGCTAGGGATTTTCTCCTGGACAGGCCACATCCCCAGCAGTGACATGTCCCAAGCCCGGAAGGTGGGGGGCAAGGCTGAGGGAGGCAGGGCGTCCATTCCATGCAAGGGAGAGAGCGAGCCTTAAATCAGAGTAGGTGGGCCTGTCTGGAGCCTCCTGGGCGCCACGTGGAGGGGAGGCCAGGGTGCGTGGATGGAGGAGCAGAAGAGCGGAGGACTCTGTGACATTGGGTCCGGGGGTGGACCAGAGCGCCCTGGGGAGGGAGAGGAAGCATGGAATGGACCAGCTTCCTCCTCCCCTCCCACTCATGTGCTGGGTCCTGTGGGAGGCTGGAGGGAGAGAATGGGCAGCAGCCATTAGTGTCAGGGTCATCCCTTCCCGGTGTCTTTCACTGAAAATTAAGGTGGGGAGAAGGAAGCAAAAGGAAAGCTTGGAAAGAAAAAGCCTTTCCACAACAAAGATAGGATTTTCTCTGAATCAAATGGCAAAATAAAATCTCTAATGTGGCTCTATGCGTACTCTGCCTATACTCACCTGACAAACTTCATCCTGGGATGATGATGGTATTTGGTGAGGTTTTTCTGCTGGGATGAATTCGCACCTTTGAAGGGAATCATGTTCCAATCCAGAGTAAACTAGAGCCGCTGTCTACATTTCTGCTTACAACCATAAAGCACAAATAGTATGAACCTGAAGGCACTGTAGAGCTTGTGGGAGGCTGAATGATAGTACCCTAAACGCGTCCACACCCTAAGCCCCACCACCTATGATTATGTTACCTTCTATGGCAAAGGGATTTTGCTGATGTGGTTAAGTTAAGGATTTTCAGGGGGCAGATTATCTCGGATTATTTGATTGTGCCCCAAATATACTCATGAGGGTCCTTATTAGAGGAAGACAAGAAGGCCAGAGGAAGAAGGAGGCCACATGATGATAGACGCAGGAGAAAAAGCCATGTGTTGGGGACAGCAGTCCAGGGATGACAACCACTAGAGGCCAGAAAAAATAAGAAAATGATTTTCCCCTGGACCTTCCCTAAGGAATCAGCCTCGCCAACACCTTGATCTTACCCCGCTGAGACCTGTGTTGGATTTCTGACGCCCAGAACTGGAAGAGAGTTAATTTGTGTTGTATTAAAGCCACCGTTTGTGGGGATTTGTTACAGCAACAATAGGAAGCTAATACAGACCTTAGCCCTGTTTTGACAGATAAAGAGACTGAAGTCCATGCGCAGTCAATATTTAATTTTGACTTCGTTAATTCATAAGTTATTATGGAAAGGGAATGACTTTTCTCCAGTTTCTATAAGACACAGAGGTATTTTTCTTTTCTTTTCTTTTCTTTTTTTCCTGTTATTGTCCAGCTGACCAGAGCTGGGCACCTTAGAAGTTTTACATTTATGGGGTCTGATTGCTAAATTGACCCTATCAGTCCAATTAGCGTATGCTACCAC
The DNA here is from genome assembly GCF_000151845.1 of Pteropus vampyrus. Lineage (NCBI taxonomy): Eukaryota > Metazoa > Chordata > Mammalia > Chiroptera > Pteropodidae > Pteropus > Pteropus vampyrus. Next base: position 709,167 of record NW_011888941.1, read on the forward strand.
ACACAGACCCAGGGAAAGGCCCCCAGGACCAAAAATCCATCTCTGTAAGGGGAGGGCAGGGAAAGCCAGAGGAAAGAGGCTGTCCACCCCAGTCTGGTGATTAACAGAGTTTATTAAGGGACATTCACATGTGAGGCGCATCTTGGGCAGCTGCAAGATGACCCGGATCCCCATATTGCTTGGCAGGTGCCAAAGAATTATCTAGGGCAAAAAAGGGAATTGTCACAGGTTCTAGCAGGTGAATGCTGCCAGGTATGGAAGTTACTTTACATGTGTGACCAGGTCAGGACAACCAGGAACCAGCATGTAGCGGGAGGCAGGGGATGGGTCCTGACTTATGTCACAATGAACATCAATTATAACCAGACGGTCTCGAAGGGGCATATATGGTAAGTAACCTCTCTTCTGGGTCCAGCTTGCTGGTCAGGCAGCAGTCACGTCACAAAGTGTCTCCTCCACGATGTATTTTCTTGAATCAAAATGGAGGATCCTGATCTGATGCAAGTAAATGAATTTATGAAGATAATAAGACAGGATGTTCCATGAAACCAGGGACAAATAGTGTCCATTATAATACCTAACATACTGGCCAACACATGCTCTCCCTCTCTCCTCCAAGCTCCCTCTTCACCTTCCTGATCCTCTGGCCTCCACATCAAAGAAGGAAAAATGGTCGGAATCTTGCCACAAAGGTTTTCGGTAGATGCTGTTGATTTCTGAACCAGAACAGACTTTGGAAAGGCCTCCTGGGTCTAAAAAGTGAAGACTCATTGCTTCAATCCTTGCAGTAAACATCCTGGGTGACTTTCACCTCAAACCTCAAAGGATTTCGAGATCCTTTGGCACGTTCTGTGCCTTGTCTATTTCCCATCAGTTGGTGGAGAAATTGAACCAAATGTGCTGGCGATGGTGAGAACAGGACTGTATAGGCCGTGGGGAGCGGAGGGGTATCGGGCAGGTAGCCATTGTCGTGTGAGTACAACCACAGACTTGGGGATTTTTGGCTGACTGTTGGGTGTGAGGCATTCCGTCTTGAAAGGACTATTCAAGCAATTCTTGTAGCTTCGTGATGGAGTTTTCCAACAGCAAGACGTGAGGTTATGTAAATTCCTCTTTATAGATCACAAGATCAGCAGTTATGCTTTAGCACGGCCAAAGGCAGATTGCATGATTTCACTTCCTCTCTGGCTATATTAAGTTGTGGGCTGCCCTGTGCTGTTTAATAGCTAGGATCCCAAGTGAGGCAGGTCAGTTGAGACCGATGCGCTTGATGTCTTCGATCACCGGGAGGGTGATTGCTTATTCTCATGCCCTTCATCCTGGGATGATGATGGTATTTGGTGAGGTTTTTCTGCTGGGATGAATTCACACCTTTGAAACCGACTTAGTTTGACCCCGAATTTACAGCTCAGTCTTTACTCTTACCACGTCAATGTTATGGGACAGAAACGAACATTGCCCCTCAACTGGTCCTCAGAAAAAGAATAAACACGGAAAATGTAGCGTTTACCCCTTGCCCAACTAACTCCATTTTGGGGGTATTCCCAGCTCCCATGAGAACACTATTGATCTTTAATTGTTATATACATCATTAAATTAATACAGCTTCCTCACGCGTGGTCCCCCTAGGTGCCTGTACCTCAGTTTGCTTTCTTAACCGGATGATGGATTTGAACATCTCTAAGTTTCCATCTAGCTTCAACACTGGATTTTTCTCAGATTTCATTTATCCAGTCTGAGTCATGACCTCCGAGAGTTGCCTTTCTTGTTAGCAAAAGGATAAAACTAGGGCCGGTGGGTCCTTTTGACTTGGAGCCATTTGTTCTGGATATGAAATTCCTAAGATTTCTCTAACAGAGTTTCTGCATCTGGCTTTTCATCTGGAAGAATCTTAATATCTGAATAAATCAGATAGGAAGTCTCATGAAGGTTAGTAACATAGATTTTTAAAGGACATTTTGAAAAGTATTCTTTCCTTCTATCCACCAACAGGGGGATCTCTATTACACCTCTGCCTAAACTATGTCACACGTCCCAACATGTAGGCAAGAGAACTCGGGGACCCACAGGGTTGAAGTCATGGCCCCATGCCTCCTTGGAGCTGGCCAAGCCCTTCCCTGGCCCCCATGGCTTCCTGTCCATGTCAAAGAGGGCACTGGACTACAAGCTTTTTAAAGCCTCATCTAGGCTGGACAGCAGGGCTTTGAATCAGTGATGTGGGGAAGCAGGGCTGAAGTTGGCCCTGTGTGTCTGTGGTACAAGCTCCTGTGGCCCTTTCTAACCCGATAGGGGTGACTTGTGACAGGAAGAGAGGCGTCATTCATGCTACCTTTGGGTCTGTTAGGGGAGGTTAGGTGACATATATTTTGTACAGACATGACTTAAGACCGAATTTTCATTTCATAGTACAAACTATTCAGTTAGGTAAATTCCACAAACTGTAATAAAGGTTTGGAAAATCACCCTTTTCTTTCACTTAACAATTAAAAATCGTTTAAGACTGGGAGCTGGGGACTCATGAGCTTAACCTTCCTTTGATCCCAGAAAGGTGCCAAAGAGAGAAAACAGCCACTATCCCACTGAATAAAAACCGACAGGCCCTCTTCCCTCATGTTGGGGCAAAGTACACACCATTTATAACCATCTCTCAGCTGGAAGGATGTAAGTCTTAGCGAGTCACAAAAAAATTGGGAAACTTACACAGAGTTTCCTTGGCCACTTCCCCATCTGAGAGATCACATACCCAGCACTATAGCCCGGGGTGCTCCCCCGTGAGAGGGAAAAGGTGTGTCCATCGCCACCCAGTTGGAGAGAGTGACACAAACCAGATTAGGAAATCCCTGGAGATCGAGGATATAAATCCCTGTCCCAACTCGGAGCTTCCACTGAGGTGAAAGTCAGGCCTGGCAGCCCTCCCCAGAGACAGGACAAGCAACAAGGTGAAAAAAAAATGCACGGCTGTAGGTAAGAGGCACGTGAGAGGGAGGGAGAGGGAGAAGGGGAGAGAAGGAGAGAGAGAGAAGTGGGAGTCAGAATCCCTGGGTTCCATTTCTAGATGAGACCTTAGGCAGCTGTCCCGATGTCTCTGGACCTCAGGTGCCTCCTCTGGGTGAACATGCTCATCACAGTGACCTTCTTCACCTGTGTGAAGGTGATCTTGACTTTTTAGGGCTTCAGTTTCTCTACGTGTCACAAAAGGGGCTGGACCAGAGGGTTTCTGGGGACCTTCTGTGAGCCAAAGCGACAGGCAGTGAGAGGCCACGAATGCTGCCAATAGGGCTCCACCTTCTGAAGGGCTGTGCCCGTGAGACACACATCGACTAGAGGCTTTTGCCTTGGAGGAGTCCTGTGGTTTTCTCTTGAGGCATGCAATGCTTTCTTTTGTGAAGTGAGTGTACTTTTCTAACGCTGAGCTCCTGGTGCTGGCCAAGCACCAGCACTCACTGTGATCTTGGAGAAGGGGGCGGGGGGCGGGAGGGAGGGGGGCAGCGTGAGCCTGGGGCTAAAGGGACTGGTTACTTCTTTCTAGCTGTATGATGTTACTTAAAGAGAGTTAGCCTGTCTTTCAAATATTCTGTACTCCACTGAATAAGGAGTACCATTTGAGCAGAGGTCATCTGCCCAGTGACCACGAGCTTGTCGGTAACAAATGATCAGTATGTGTTAAGCTTATCTTTATCCCTTGCTTCGTTTTCTTTTAAAGAACTCTTTTAAAGAATTTTTTCTTTAAAAGAAAAAATTAGTTTTATCCTCATTTATAATTAAGTAAAACACACAATTTATTTTTACCAGCTCGGTGCCTCAATTTCCCCATCTGCACACAGTGACCTTGACAAGGGGAGGGCCACAGGGTGGAGGGGAGCATACGTGAAGCTGAATCAAGGAAAGCACTTAGAGTCAAGCTTGACACACGGTGGGTGCTGCCTACATGTTTGCTCTTGCCGCTAGCCATTCTCCCTCTTGAACCCCGCTTTCCTCTTCTTGCCCCAGCTCCCTCAGGAGTCCTCTTCCCCCTGGTGCCAGCTCTGCCTTTACTGTGATGCAAGCTTGGCCAAGTTTCCTCAGCTCTGAGATTCCTCTTCTGTAAACTGAGGCAGTTGAGTGGCTCCAGTCCCTCCTAGCAGCTCAGAGTACGAGGTGGAACGCCGCGGATCCCCTTCCCACCGCCACTGAGCTCGCCCTTTCCCTGGCCTGTTTCAGCACGGCCCTCCCATGAGGGCAGTGGGCTCCTTTCCATCAGCTTGTTGTGATATTCCCACTCGCACAATAGAGGGAGCCCTTCCCTCAAACCTGAACAGTCTTGTCTGTTCTGTTTTCCACTTTTTTTTAGCCTCTTTGGTTATCCTAAAAGGCAAGAAAGATGTCTCTGCCCCATTTGTTCCCGGTTGGCCTGGGAGCAGCTTCCCTGCTCTGACAGCAGGCCTTGCCCTCAACACGGTCCCTCTGCCCTGGCGCTGGGAGAGTAGAGTTGCTTCTAGCCACACGACAGCTGAAGTAGGTCAAGGAGCCCAGATTCCAGCTGTCTTTTTATGTTATCGACACCTGCCTTCTACATGGGGACACTTGATCGTGACGGTGCCTTCAGCCAGTGGTTCTCAAACTTGAACCTGCCATGGCACCCATCACCTGAAGGGTTTACTAAAGCATGAGGCTAATTCAGTAGGTGGGTGTGCGGGACGGGGGGAACTTGCACTTCTGATAAGTTTCAGGTGATGCTGCTGCTGCTGGTCCGGGGACCACAATTTGGGAATCAATTTGGGAATCCTTAGGAGGTAAGAGGAGGTATCATGTCCAGTGGCAAAACTACGAGTGAGTTATTTCAGGACAAGAATCTTTGGGGGCCGTTTTCAAAACAGAACTCAAAGAGACCTTCTGGGCTGCACCAGTGCTAGAGGGGGTGAGGTCTTAGATCAGGTTATTCTATCTAACAGATGGAGAAGTAGGCACAGCAGGAATGAGTGAGTCCATCCATGTCGGAAACTTGACCTCAGTCTCCCATCGATTTTGTTCTCTGCCCAAGAAGGAGTGTTGCTTACAGGAGGAGGGAAGAGGTAGCAAAAACATGAAAGCGACATGGGAGTTTCTGTGGCCAGCTGATGGGTTGAAGCCAGTGGGGCTGCAAGAAAAGTTGTGACGTGTCGATGTTGATTCTCTAGCCTCTCAGAGTCCCTGCTCCAGGGGTTCTCAGCCCTGGCTGAGCATTAGAATCATGGGGGTGGGGGAGCTTTTAAAAATCTCAGGACCTGGGACCAATTACATCAGAAAGCTCGGGGTTGGAGCCCAGGCATCAGCTGTTGTTAAAGCTTCCCAGGATATTTCGATGGATAACCAAGGCTGAAATCCACTAGCCTGTTCCACCTCTTGCCCTCCTCACTGTCCTACCCTTCATAAACTACTCAGAGACTTACTTCTCCTTTCAAAACCTGTGTTTCGATGATTCTCATCAGATAAATGGGTATTTGACTCACCAACTAGCACAATCAGGAAAGAAGTCTGAGTATCTGCATTAAACTCAATCCAAATGTTTCTGAAGCATGCTTTAATTTAGTTGAAACCTCTGTTTCATGTATCATAAATAATTTATTAAACAAGAGGAAGTGAATGATGATGGCACTTGATTTGGGGGCAAAGAGCCCAGTTTAAAACCTGGATATTATCTTCGTGCGTGACTTAGGAACATAACTTCATGTTCCGGATGTTAGTTTCATTCATCAGATGAAATGGGATGGATTAGAGAGCAAGTTTCTTTGCTATTTTTAAGACTCTCTGGCAAGTATTTATGTCATCTAAATTTTTCATTAAATGTCAAGAGGAAATTTAAGAATCCTTGGAATTAATTGGAGATTGCACACCTAAGTGCATTCAGTAAGTCAAGGGTTGGGAACTGCCGGGCCATGGACCGGTACCAGTCCATGGCCTGTTAGGAACCAGGTCGCACAGTGGGAGGTGAGTGGCAGGCGAATGAGCGAAGCTTCATCTGTATTTGCAGCCGCTCCCCAGCACTAGCATCACCGCCTCAGCTCTACCTCCGTTCCTCAGGCATTAGATTCTCATAGGAGCACCGGTCCCTAAAGCCAAAAAGGTTGAGAACCGCTGCAGTAAGTCAAATCGGTGAGGCTGAAAGTGAGAGGGCCTGTGGCCAACTGGGATGAGCTTGTCCCTGGGAAAAGACATTCAGTGAAAAATCACACCAACACTTTGGTTGAATGATGCACATTCACAAGTTGAGTTGGCCTGTGATTCTCATTTTGTGAGCTTTGACAGCTTGTGACAATATGATCCTATAACCCTAAGTTAAAGGGACAAGGATCAAATCCTGGCCCCACCATTCTTATCTGTGTTTCCATAGAGGAGTTATTTAATTTCTGCAAGTTTCAAAAACAAAAATAATAGTATGTGGTTCATAAAATGTTGGGAAAATTAAAAGAAATAATACATTTCAAACCTTTGCTTATTGCCTGGTACATGGTGGATCTTCAGTAAGTGTTAGCTATTATCACCATCTTCGGTATCCTTGTCATTGTCATCATCATCTTTGATATCATGACCATCGTCATCAGACTATGAGATTCTGACAGCAAAATTTCAGAAACCACTCTGAGAGGGTTGGGGTGATCAGGGCACATGGATTTAGTTTTGTGTGTGCTCTCACTCCATGCAGGTACCAGCCTACTTTACTGAAGAAGAAGCTAGTTTTAGTGATCAGTGCTTCTTAAATCTCCTAAGAGTCTTGTTAATATGCAGATGATTCTGACTCCCTAGGTCTGAGGAGGGGCCTGAGAATTTGCATTTCTCACAAGCGATGTCCACGCTGGTGGTCCACGGGCTGTGCTTTGAGTAGCAATACTTTAGAATATTTGGGCAAAGGTTTTCTTGTTTGGGAGCAAGGAAGATGTTAATTGAGGCTTTGGAGGGAGCCTAAATTTTTTAGCACTAATGTTCATCAGGACGTTTTCATAAAGGCCTGTGGTAGGCAGAATTCTAAGATGACTGCCACCCATTCATGCCCTTGTCTAAGCCCCTCCCCTCGAATGAGGGCGGGATAGATGAATATGATGGGGTGTCATTCCCATGATAGGTTACCTTACACGGAAGACAAAGGCGAAGGAATTTTGCAGATGTAATTTAGGTCCCCAACAGATTGACTCGAAGTTTATCAAAAGGAAGACCATTCTGGGCGTGTCTGACACAACCAGTGAGCTCTTTAAAAGAAGGTCTAGGGCCCAGAGAGATATGAAGCCACACCTAATGTCTTCTATCAGCCTCGAGGATACAAACTGTCATGTCGTGGAGAGGGCCGTGGGGCAGGAAATGCTGGGTGGCGTCTGGTTGCTGAGAGTGGCCTTGGCTGACAGCCAGCAAGAAAGTGGGGACCTCAGTTGTACAATAATAAATAACTGAATTCTGCCAATAGCCACTTGCACTTCGCTAGCTACCTGTGAGACCCTGAGCAGAGACTTCGTCTCAGCCGAGGCAGACGTTCAACCCACAGCAGATAAGCTAATAAATGGGTGTTGTGGCAGTTTGCTACGTAGCCATAGAAAGTGAACATAATATCCTAATTCTTCTCTTTGACTGCTGTGCATGCCAGTCTAAGTTATACTGCAACTAAAACCTTGCAGTAGCTTAGTATAACACGAGGATATTTTGCTCATGCTGCATCATCGTCATTGGTCAGCTGCATCAGACCGTGATGGCTCGTCACAGCCATTTGAGGTCATTTTCAAAAGAGAACTTACAGAGACCATCTGGTAGGCTCAGACCGTTTTTGAACAGGTGCATGGGTGGGAAATAAGTGTTTCTTCTGTTTAATGGTAGGAGAAACAGACATTCAGGAACTCGTGAGTGGATCCACGGATGGAATTAGGATGGCTTGACCATCCTAACTGGCCACTATTGATAAACAAGGGCTCAGGAGAAGAAAGGGCTGGGGAGGTAGGGCCCCAGAAGAGAAATGGGTAGCCCGAGAGTGACCCATGTCCTTCCTGCTTCCTTTTCATGGCTATGACCAGTCACGTGGTCAAGCCTAACTTTAAGGATGCAGAGAAGAGAAATCTTGTGTGAACCACAAAGTAGAAAAGTTCCGGATATTGCTGGACACGAGTCTCTCTACCACATCATGTTGCTCAGTAGATCAGTTGAAATGGCAGGGAGAGAAAGCAGGATTCTCACCACCAGGGAATAAGCTGGCTGAGCATCAAAAAGCTGAGCGAAGCCACAGAGGACGAATGAGTGAACCCAAAAGTTGCCCCTAGCCCCAGGGTAGAGGAAAGAGTTTCTTGGCGAGACTTTTTGGGAAATCCAATAAGTCTGGGCTGTCTTCTGGGTTTTTTTTTCAGCAAAGGATTTTCCCACACAGTCTAGGTGAAAATCACATGGTTTTTATTTTTCTTCTTCTTTTTCTTTTTTTTTGTGCTTGACTTTTATCTGCTGTCGTGGCCATGCTGGACACAGGGCTGGAAAAAGCTGCCACCTTCAGTGACCTTCAGAGGTCAGGCCATTTCAGGTGGGCACACTTTTCCGGAAAGTGGAAGATGATCTCCTAGCATAAAAACAAAATCCCATCTGTTTTGATAATGAAACAATTTTGGAAGGAAATATTTCGGAACTATACGTAGCATGGTGAAAATTTATAATCACTGCAGGTCAATGCCACAGAAAAGTACCCTTAACTCTTCTAATGAGAGCTTCATCTATCTCCTGAGGCCACTTTTCATTAGGAAAAAGGAATTAAACCAACCAGTACATGTTATCCCATCTCAGCGGGCTCGACTCTGCCTCTTGGTTTTAGTCATCCTATTTTGGGTAGATGCTCAGAGTTTCTCACCTCACCACCTTCTTCTAGCCAGGAAGGCTAGAAGGAAGGGAAGCTGAGTCCCCAGGGCATGCGATGTGGAGGGTAGCTAGTCCATATCTACTAGCGTGAGGGTCTTCACTGGCTTCCATGAGCTGTCCCCGGACCTGGCTGATGTGGTGTCCTCCTGAATCTACTAATGAGGTCTGTGGCTGGGAAAACCCACAGTTTTGTCTTTCAGCTGAATCAGAGTTGATGCTGTGGCTGATGTGGCTGATGTGGCCCTGATGTGCCTCTCGCTGACTCCACAGGTCCTCTGTGTTTTGGCTGTGTCCTCATTTCTTCTCTGGCTTTGGTTGGCTACCTGTGTAGGTGACATCAAAATATTTATTGATGAGCAAGGCATGAGCACCAACCAGTCGGCATGGTTGCTGCACTATCTGTTGCCGGAACGCGGGGATCGTGGGGGAGCATCAGGAAAGCCAAGGTCGAGAGGGTGGAGGGCTTGGGCCTTTAGTAAGTGGTTATTCACCAGCTGGTAAGGACATGTTTCCACAGCTGATCCTTAGGGGCTGAGTATCCTGCAGTCTCAGCTCTAGGTCACCTTGCCCTTCATCACGGCCGCCCCACATTGGCCCAGATATCAGTTTACGTCCCATTCTCTACTGGCAGCACAGGGGGTCACGTGGCTATTTTTCCCACTGGCGAAGAACTGCGGTGAGCAGGAAACCATCACTAGTTCCCTCTATCGAAGAACAAGAGCCTGGAGGCCACTCTCTAAACAGAACTCATAGAGACCGTCTACTACCTACCGTCTCTACCTAAACACACCATGCCATTGTTTCCACTCTTCCCTAGCACCTCATCTGGGTCGGTGCTCCTTATTTTTTACTGCACTGGGATTCTTGGAGGGACCCACTTTGAAAGCAGAGCAAAAATGCCTCTGCTGTCAGCTTCCCCCTCTCTTCTACCTTTCATCTCTTGGCACTGAGATTTTGAAGCCAGAAGAGGGAGCAGAATCTGCCTGCTTTCATCTGTGGCTGTCCTCCCTTCACCCTGGAGCCCCCAAAGCTTTTTCTTCTACTTCCCTTTCCCCCCAGATAGGAACTTCCCCAATGTCATATCTACTTCCTTCCCTCCTTCCTGAGGATGCCTTTGCTCTCCCCCTTTCCTGGGGCCATGGTGGCAGAAGCATCAGAGATAGCAAGAGGGGAAACACATGGGAAGGTAATTATAATATTATCCTCATCACATATGCTATGCGCTATCCTCTTCTAGGGAAAGAGGGCTCTCAACAAAATTTAAACTGTTCTTCGTGGTTCAGGGGACTCATAAACATCAACTGTTTCCTGCTGTGATACCCTGATATCTTCAGTAGGCCACAGTGAGGTGGAGGGGACCATTTGTGACTGCTCTGAAGGCCCTGATTGCTGTAGTTTTTGGTTCTTGCATCTGTTTTAGTAGTTTCTCTGTTTCCCCTGTTACTGGGTGATCAGCCACCACCTCTTTCTCTGTGCGTTGTCTTCCACCAGCCCTCCCTCCTTCTAATTTGCTACCTCAAATCTGCTTTGGATTGAGCATTTCTAGTCACCCACCGTTGCCTAACAAACTGCCCCGGAAGTTAGTCGTTTAAAACAAACATTTTATTCTAACTCACATATTCTGTAGCCCATGAATATGAGAGGGGCTCAGCTGGGTGATTCGTCTGCTCCATGGGGTTCAATTGAATTCAAACAGTGGTTCATAGCTGGCAAGTCTAAGATGGCTTTACTCACATGGCTGGTGACTTTGAGGGGATTCCTGTGAGGATGTGCACAGCTGAAAATATCAACCTGCTCCCTTACACCTGACCTCCCTGGCAAGGTGGTCTCAGGGGGAGTTGGACCCTTTACATGGTGGCTGGCTTCTCCCCAACCAAGCCTCTCATGGAAACCAGGCAGAAGCTGCATGGCACTTTCTGACTTAGCCTTAAAGTTCACCCAGCATCATTCTGTTGTTGGACTCGAGTCACAGGCGGGCCCACATTCAAGGGAGGTGAGCTGGACTCCACCTTTTGATGATGGAATGTCACGGTCACACAATTGAGAACCATGTGGGATGAGAGATGTTGTTGTGGCATCTTTAGAAGAGTCTTGAGCTCTGGCTCTGCCATTTGCTGGCTGGGGCACTTAAGGAAGCGAGTGGACTCAATTCAGTGGTTATCTGATTAAGCCTCTGGCTTGATGCTTTAGAAATAGAAGCTGTGCCCAGGACTGCAGCCTAAGTTCAAATCCATACTGACTTAGAACCCTAGGGCTATACACCTGGAAGGTATAATACAGCCCTCAGCAGCCCAACCCTTGCATTTCAGAGATGAAGAAACTGTAACCTAGATTACGCAAATGGCTTAGTGGCTTGCCCAAGATCACATAGCTAGTTAATAGAGTGAAGTGGGCTTTGGATATGTGTGTGTGTGCACGCATGCGTGTGTGTATGTGTGTGCACGCACATGTGTGCATTTATGATTGTGTGTGTTTATGTGTTAACATTCTTCCGTAACATGGATGTGCACACAGCCTTATTTGTTTCCATTAGATAAAGTTGCACACCTTTCTGGTATGGTAACTGGTGTTAGCTAAATTGTTGACTGATCCCAGAAAGTTCTTGTGCCGTGTGCTGGACCTTTAACAGGAGTTAGTCGGAATGCAGACAGGGAAGTTCTGACTTCTCACTCAGGTCTGCCAGCTGTATGTTCCTGAGAGAGTTACTTACCTCCCTGAGTTTTTGAGTCTGCTTCTGCAAATTGCTGACGAGAGTGACCACTTGTCGAGTGCTTTCCCTTTGCCAACCGACTCTCTGTTAACTTCTTTTTATATCGCATTCCATCTGACCCTCCTGTGATGCATGCCAGGCCACAGCCATTTTATTGATCAGCAGACTGAGCCTCACAGAGGCCATATAACCTGTCTGCTGTCACTGAACCGTCCAGCTGGCACGAACTCTACAGCCCACGTGTTTTCCATGGTACTCCCCTGTGTGGGCTCCCTATATCTGAGGACTGTTGGGAGGTGCAGATAGATTTCTTCTCAGCTGCCTCCTGGGGTAGAATCGAACCAATGAGTGGAGCTTGTGGGGGGACACATTTGCATTGCAAAATGACAGAGAAGTTTCTGATCACGAGTGCTTCTCAAGACTGGAAGTGTCCATCTTATCAGGGGTAGTTTGGCCAGCTGTGGAGAATGCTGCGTTTGGGAAGACTGGTCAGATGGGCTGCCAAGCTTAATGATTTCTGGAGCCCTCTCCAGCTCCAGGTCTGGTGATTCCACAGAGCAGAGAATCAATATCAAGACTGAGGATAGTGTAGACCCAGGTTTACGCCCTACTTTGTCATTCCAATGGCTCTATGGCCTTGGGGTAAATTGCTTAATCTGTCTGAGTCTATTTCTATTGTTTCATGTTTATAATAGGGATGAGTTTTGCTCTTTGGAGTTGTTCAGAGCAATGAGTCGTCTTCCATGAATGTCAGGTTGGGAGATTGAAGCTTAGTGGATTAGTACTCTGGGTGCCAAAGGCCTCTTGGGTACTGCTCCTATGTCAGTCACTTTGGAGAAAGACAGCAACTGTTCTGAGCTAGCAGAATGGTCTCATGGGGCAGGTGGGGGGTGGGGTGGTTAGTCTTGGAGGGCCAGATGCAGGAGGAAAGTGAAGGAAGTGTCTTTGGTTGATGGTCCAGCCTGCTGAATGACTCAGGCTTACTGGGAGTGCAGTATAAACAGAAGGTTTGAGTAAGTGGGAAGATGAGTTGAGTTAATTTACTGAAACTCTAAGTCAATGGTTTTTGGGGAAGAAGTTGGTCAAGTTCAAAAGGTTTGATAGGGCAGGAGTGGTTTTAGAGGGATGAGACACATATTGGTAGAAAGTAAAATTATAAAGAAAGTGTGTAGCCCTTGCTGGAGCCAAGTCTTTGCCTCTGTAGCTCTTCTCCTTTGACAGTGAGCCCAGTGTGGCCCAATGCCCAATTCTGCCAAAGATGAGTCTTCCTACACCACGGCTTCCAGTAAGCAATCTGTCTCCCCAGGCTGCACCACGGTCAAGGACATCGAGATGCTGTCATTCTGACATGACCATTGGCCATGCAGACCAGAAACAGTCCCATCATGCTGCTCTGAACTCCTTTAATTCTGGAGAGGGGGTGGTGAACTAGCTTCTCTCTTTTCTAAAGAAGAGAAATAATTTGTGGACAACTCATCGAGGGTTCTGCTTTGAACCAGGACAATTTTCAACAAAAGCTGCCTCAAACCTGGTCAGATATTTCACTAGAGGGTCTACTTGCCAAACTCTTACCCGTCTGTGCTTTCCACACATTGAGTTCAGGTTACTTTTAATTTTGCTGCAGCTTTGAATTTTACAAAATTCCCAAGTTTAATTTCGATATAAATACTTATTTTCCCCATGGCTTTCACAAGGTTTTGTACCATGTGCCCAAAGCATGTTTGGGTTTTTAGGAATTTATTTCACAAGCTAGAGGTGACTAAGTAATATGCCTAAGGCCCAACGGATGTTTGACTTTGTTAATATTTAGGATCTGTCACCTTGCTTTTGTTTATGGATGGCTGTACCACATGACTCAGAGTTTAGAGACTCAGTTGCCTGAAAACTTCTAGAAATGAGGTGAGGATAGAAATAAAGAAAAGTTTCTGGGTAAATTAAGACACACACACACACACACACACACACACAAGCACATGGGAGCTGGGGGAGAGAATTTTTCAAAACTAAATTAAAAGGTTAGGTAATTTGTACCATCCATGAGCAGGAGGCAGACACCTGGGCATCGAAGGCAGGTAAGCGGTTACTTGGGCCTTAGTGAGGCTACCAGGGAGAATGGGGCCCAGTCCCTGTCTGGCTCAGTGCTGGGCAACAAACCCTTCCAACCTAACAAGGTCCTCCTCCTCCCTTAAACCCTCAAAAAATTTTTTTTGTCCCCCCTTCGTATTTATTTATTTTTTTTTAATTTCTGGCCCTGCTTTTTCATCTTGTTCCTCTGTTCTTACATTGAGTGTGGTAAAACACGGTTATTTGACACACATAAAGAATGATAGACTTGTAACTCAAAAACTTGTAATCATCTGCCCTTAAAATTTCTTTCTTCCAGCAGAAATGTCAAATTATCTGTAATTCAAAGAAAATAGGGCAGGAGAAAAGTGTTTTGCTGCAAACCTCTGCAAGACCAATTCTTTATCCTCTGGGTCTGCTAAAGGGAGACTTACTGTTTCCCGCATGCTGGCAATTTCGGTTCCAACCTTTGATTATTGTTTTGATTATTGAAAATGGTCACTGCTGTGTGTTTGTGCTTGAATTGTCTGAAGCCACTTCCTGGAAAGGTCACAGCAAAGCAGCTATTTTGCCAAAGTCCATGAGAAGAAGCCAGGACAATTTTCTTGGCTGGGGAGCCTGGGTGCGTGCAGGGGTGGGTGGGGAGTGGCCGTTACTTGAGGGGGGCAACATTTTAGAATTTTGTTTTACTGGAACAGGGTCCTTGTTGAAACATCTCTACTTCTCACCCTGAGCAGATGTGCGATTTTGAGAAGAGGATAAACGTTCAACTCACTTTGATCACTTGAAAAAGAAAGCGATAGGACTAGATTTCTCTGATTCTTCCAGCTCTGTAGCTCTGTGAAGCTTCAGCTAGTAACTGCCCCTGGATGGATGCAGCCTGACTTTCTGGTTTAAAAAGAATTTCATACGTGATCAAAACCTTCACATAATCTGAGGCTAAGCCTGAACCTGAGTCTTGTCGGGGTGGGGAGAGGGATTCCTTTTATTCACGGGGAGGCTGCACAGCTCCTCTTGCCTTTCAAATGACCTTTTAGAGTTAATCAGCAGAAACAATTGAGTACCAGAAAGAGGACCAGTGAGAACACAACACTCTGTGGCCCAAGATGGTGGCTGCAATCCAGCCATCAGATCCACACTGAGCCAGCAGAAAGGAAGACTAGTGGAAACTTTTAAGTAGCCTTCCCAGGAAGATCAAACATTTCCACTTACATTTCATTGGCCCAAATTTTGTCATGTTGCCACTCCTAGTTGCAAGAGAGGATGGGAAATGTAGTCTTTGTGTGGGGTGCTGATGCATTTAGTTAAGAGTCAGGGGTTCAATTATTGGATAAGTGGAGAGAACAGATATTGGAGGTGGAAACTAGTAACATCTGTCACAGAAACTATATTTTTAAAGACTAAGGCCTATGGAATCACCAGTCCTGGGATTTCATCCCCTGCTTACTAGTTATAAGATATTAACCTCTTTAATCTCTTCTATTATATCATCTGTGAAACTGGCATGATAGTCACATCATGGGGTTAAAATGAAAGAACAAATGTTCAGTGTTTAGCAAAGTAGCTGTCACTATTATATAAGTTCCTATATTAGCATCTTCGACTTCATTCATTTATGGTATTGATTATACCTGGTGTATCTAACTTCTACTTCTTTTGAAACCTTACTGGGGAAGTACAGTTGGGGACATGATAAGCTAAGTGTGTGTTCAAAAGGGACAAAGCAACTTGGTCAATGTCGATTTGACTTTTATGCTAACGAGTGGCCTGGTGACCCTGAGGGTGGGAATAGAGATAAAGTTACAGGAAATATTCGTGTTTCAGAAACATGTGAAGGGTAAGACCAAGTAGATGCAGGATGAGCTTACAGGAGGCAGCCCTGGGGCAGATACCCAGCTCCAGGGAGAGTCTCAGGTCCTTCACTGCTTGGCCCTGGCCTTATACCACTACAGGGGGAGTTCAGACTGCGGCTCTGAGCCCATGCTCTCAGCTGATGAGGGAAGATTCCTGGAGTGCAAGGATCACTTCCTCAGTTTGCCAACCCTGGCATGGCCAGTTAAGAGCCACCTGGCTTTATTGTGAGCCATTCAGAATGATATGTGTTCCAGGAACAAGGAATAAGCCAAACTCCTTCAAGGAAGTAGGGGAGGGATAGTGGTAGGGATTTTTTTTCTGGATTTACTCATCACTCTCAAATTTTAATCATAAATACTTTTAAAAATCATAAATACTTTAAATCATCAATATTCCCTGGTACCTTCTGGGACTGGGCACTGTGTAGACCATGAAGGCTGTGAATAAGACCGGTCCTCTGTCTTCAAGGCTGTCTCCATCCATGGAGAGCCAGACAAGAATAGGTGTGGTAGATAGCACGATTGCTCTCATTTCTTCTCCCTCCTTGTGTAACTTCACAGCTCCTCCTACTAGAGGTAGGGGCACTTCCCCACCCCACTGATAGCAGGTTTGGCCACATGACTTGCTTTGGCCAATGGAATGTAGGCTAACAAGAGTGAGCTAGTTCTGAGCAAGGCCTTAAGTACTTTTGCTCACATTGCTTGCATTTGCCATCACATGAAAAGATCATCTCCCAAGAAGTCACTGGTCCAAAGAGGGCAAGAGACACGTGGAGCTGACTTCATCCCAGCTGAAGCTTAGAGCCAAGCCTAACCCAGCCTAAGCTAGGTCAGCCAACTTCCATCTGACCCACAGACTCGTGAGCAAGAATAAAAGATTGTTGTTTTATGCCATTTGGTTTGGGGGTGGTTTCTTTGCAGTATTATTGTGACAATGGCTAGTCCATATAACAGGCAATTTTGATATAGTATGAGAGGGACTGATGAGAGATACAGAGGTACTTGACCAGCTTGTGGAGGTTCATGGGGAGGAATGCTTCATAAACTTGTGTATGTTATTCACTTTTTGGACCTCATTTTGCTTTTTCTCTGGGATGCTCTAGACCAGAGAGTTAGCAGTCTGTAGAATCCCTCAGCATATGTCAGAACTGCATGTAAAGTAAGAGTTAATCCACAATGACTATAGGAACAGATATCTGACAAAGAAAATATGAAGATCATTTGACTTCTAGTGCTTTATTTACTCATTCATTCATTTATTCAACAAATAGGATTTAGGGATGTAACTGTGAATAAAATAAAGTAGGATGCTAGTGCACATGAAGCTTACATTCTAGAGAGGGACATGGCTCATGGTGAATGCCACAGAGATCAAAGGAGCAAGAGAGGAAAATATGGAGTATTGGGGTAGGAGGGTGGTGCGATTTTGCACAGGAAGGTCAGAGAAGACCTTACCAAGAGTGATGTTTGAGGAAATACCTGAAAGAACTGAGGATAGAGCAGGGGACTTAGCTGGGGAAAGGTCATCTCAGGCTGAGGGGCAGGGAGCGATGGGGTACACTTCAAGAGGGAGAGACACTTAGGATATGGAACTCCTATTCCAAGATAGTTAGTAAGTGCTGTTACTAATGATGTTAGGCATGTTCAGTGAATATAACCGTAGAAGAGCAAATCCAACAATTTTGAGTTTTCTTACTAAACGAAAAGGCTTCCATCATCAGGTGAAGCCTGCAGAACCAGCCCCTGGGACAATATTCAAGAGATCCTCTCTTGAGGTATCTGTGGTTCCTGGTGACCCCTCTGTGTCTCCCTCTAGGTTACAGGGTGGTAGGCCTGAGATCTCCACTTCCTCAGTCCTCTGGAAGTTGTCGGGAACAATGTTCTTCTTGTACCTGTTGATAGTGGGTGTCTCTGCCTTCACCATTCAGCCCGAGGAACGCACAGGTGAGAAGTGACTCTTTCATACAAAAGGGGCTTGCTTGCAGCTTCTCTGGGGAAAGCGGGTGTTTACCTAGGGAGGTTTTGTTTTTATCAAAAACAAGGTGTGGTTACCAGAGAGGAAGAGGGTGTGGGAGAGGGCAAATAGGTAAAGGGGGTCAAACATCTGGTGACGAAAGGAAACTAGACTTTGGGTGGTGAGCACTCAATAGAGCACGCAGGTGTTGAATGATAATGCCGCACACCTGAAATTTATATAATGTTACTGACTCGTAACGTTACCTCAATAAAATAATTAAAAAGATGAGATGCAAATAAGAAATCAAAGAATTTTAAAAAAGCAAGGTCTAACTATTCATGCCTTGGTGAGTGACAACTGCTTCCGCTGGCCCATGTCTTCCGTTGCCGGGTTCCTGCTCTGGCATCCGCCATTCCTGCCAAAGGAGTGAACCAAAGAAGTGGCGATTTTGTCCTTGATAAAAGGTGCCTTTGGATTTTAACTACGTGTCCCAACAACTAAGCTTTTTTTCTTTTTTTCTTTTTTCTTTTTTGTATCTGAACTTAGTCAGATATACTTTAATGACAAAGAAGTGAAAAATAGGGCCAAAATTTTTATTTTTTTCATCACTGTGTGAACCTGATTTAACTTTCCTAACAAAACATAAATTGTAATTGATAGCAGCCCTAAGCTTGTTATTTGAGAGTTTTGAAGCCATTATAACAGGAGGGGATAATAGGGTCCCTAGGGTATAGGACGCTTTGTTAAGGGACACACTGTGTTCTCAGATGTGCCCATCAAAGGGAGGTTTTGGATCCAAAACCTGACTGTGTTCTCTCTGTCTTTCAGTGCCTTCAGGAAACTGCCAATTTCGTGGCAAGCATTTCAAAACCACCTTTGGGGTGGAAGGGGAGCCAGTGGTCCTGAGGTGCCCCCAGGTGCGGTATTGGTTGGGGGCCTCGGCTAGCCCCCACGTCAACCTGACATGGCGGAAAAATGATTCTGCTGGGATGGCCCCAGGAGGAGAAGAGACACAAGTACGGGTCGAGGATGGTGCTCTCTGGATTGTGCCAGCCTTGCAGGGGAACTCCGGCACCTACATTTGCACCGTCAGGTAAGCCCTTCTGGGATGAGGGTGGGGTGAGGGCTCCTTGAAGAACGGACTCTCTCACAGTTCTTTGGTGACCTGGATTTCAAAATCCATTGTACAGATGAGAATCTATTTTCTGTCCTCTTCACTGCTCCTGAAATACCTCCCACCGACAGCCTTTCCCCAGACGTACTCAGGGCTCCCTCTTCCTTCATTCAAGCCTTTGCTCAAATGTCAACTCTTTAATAGCTTTCTCTAGAACGGCACTCCTGTCACACGATCTCTTTGCCCTGCTGTTATTTTTCTTCACCTGATTTTACAATAGCTATAAATGCATAGTTTTTCTTTCCTTTCTAGTGCAAAAACATCCTATTTTTTCCTAAGGAGCACTACTAGGGAAAATTAATAGTGCGGTAGAAAAAGAATGGAATTTGGAGTCAGGAGAACGTGGATGTGAATCTGAACCCTCTCATTTTTCACTTGACAATTATAGGCCTCCGTTTTCTCCTCTGTAAAGAGGTTTGTGCAGAGGGTTCTGCGAAACCATAGCATGAGAAACATCTAGTGTGGGGAGCACCATAGCAGGTGGTCAATATATGTAAAGAAATTCTCTTTCTTTCCCAAAGGCAATACTTATTGATTACTGAAAATCAGGGGGACAAGGGCTGAGTCACGTTTGTCTTAAAGTTTGTTTTTATACTTGAATTAAAAGAAAGGTACCTAATACCCTTATTTTATGTTCTGCTCTTATAGAACAGATCTGGAATTGAGGGGCTGTGGAAATCCAACTGTGGGTCAAGCCTTAGGAGCATGTGGGACAGTTTACTGGGCTGAGCTCTAAAATTCTCTTCCAGTCTAAGACTGGAGTTCAGATCCCATGAGAATCACCAGCAGCCGCCACAATACCCTTTGGCATTTGCAGTCATAGGACATGAAACTGCTGTGTTCCTGTGATTTTCATAATCTCATGATCTAGAGCCCACATGGCTCTTCTGTCAGTCTGGGTGGAAAAGGTTACGAGCCCGAATCAAACATCCCCTAGATCTCAGTGGCTGCAAACAACAAAGGCTTATTTATCACACATGCAGTGAGCCCAAGATGGCTGGGCAGACGCGCAGGGACCCAGGCCGAAGGATCAGTCATTATTTCAAATGTTGGTCACTGTGCCAAAAGGAGACACACTTGGGGGTGGGAGTGGGGGCACCTCTCCTGGCTATTAAGACTTTGGTGTAGCAGTGACACACAGGCAACTCACTGACTACTGTCATGTAGCTCCACCCACCCACAGTGGGGCCACCGTGTGCTAAGGACGGGAGAACTGGGCTGACTTGGTGAACGGCACTAACAACTATGCCCTTTTGCGGTGGGGAATATGCGTGGTCTTCAAATTACTCCTCACTCCTCTTTCTTTTGGGTTATTTTCGTGGAGTACCTTGCTCACGGGGAAGACCAGATCGATAATGTGAACAGGTCTGTAACTCTTGGTATGTCTAGTAAGCTTGGTTTCTGGGTTCTGGAGATATTGCCCTGATTTAAGGGTATTCTCAGAACTCTAAAGGGCTTCCAACCTTGGTTTGATCTCTTAGTAGCTACACAGCCTTAGAAAATCACTTAATTTCTGTATACCCAATTTTCCTCATGTAAAAATGATATACTAATAATTTCTAACTCATAGTGTTGGAGATTAAATGAAATAATGTATGCTGAGCACCCAGAACATGCCTGGCAGGCACCTCCTCAGTACGAGGACCTGCCAGGAAGACTACTATCAGGTGTGTACTGTTCTTTTGATTTGTCCTCATTCGCATCTCTGCGACTTGCTGCAAGATTATGCGTTTTTCAGGGTTATAGTAAACCTTTTGCATTTCTTTGTGCATAAAATGTTTGTTCATCTCCTTTTTCTGTCCATCAACCGGATATAGAATATAATATAGATATTGATTTATATATTTGAATTAATTCTTTTAGCAGTCAGGTAGAAAGCTTTTTTCTCTTCTTTCATATATAGTTTTCACATTTCGTTTCTTCTTTGGATATAGACTGTTTTCCATTTTGCTATGCAAGTTCTTGCCCCTCTGTGCCCTCTTATATAACACACATTCTCATTGTCTTTGTTGATGTCCTGTGTTTCTTAAGTAGCCAGGAACTGAGTGAGATACTTATATTTTCGTCTTTCTACTTAAGAGTTTTAAATAATATCCTCTGTCCTTTTCTTTATTTGGAGACAGTAGCTTTTAGAAAACAATTCCTTTATTTGGATACAGTTTCCTGGACCAGGAAGTTGGAACGTTTGCTCAAGGAGCCCCAGAATCTGTAAGGGGTTAGGCCCTTTCAAAGAGGATGTGGGGATGTTCTAGTGGCTCTCGATGGGGTTAAAATTCGGCTTAAAAGGCTAAATATGTCACAATTATGCTATCATGCTTTTTTTTCTTCCAAGTATTCAAAAGGATCAGGAACAGAAGTATTGCAATAGTAATCAAAAAAAAAAAATGCAGAATGCAGAATTTAATAGGATTGGAGAATTGTTCTTAATTTCATTTAGTTTTACTCTTATTTTGCCTTGCCATTTATTATCTTTTTTTCCCCCCTTTTAAATCAGAAATGCCTCTTACTGTGACGAAATGTCCATTGAGCTCAGGGTTTTTAAGAAGACAGAAGCTTCCCTGACTTTCATCTCATACCCACAAATTCTTACCTTGTCAACTTCTGGGTCATTAGTTTGCCCTGAACTGAGTGAATTCACCCGTAACAAAACTGACATGAAGATTCACTGGTACAAGGTACATCTTTAAAAATTGCCATTTAATTAAAATGTGTTTTACTAGTCATAGGAAAGATATAAAATACCCATTCTGAAAATAACACGTTCACTTATATAAATATATTTATATATTAAACCAGTTAATTAAAAAAGGGCCAGGATAAATATGTTCTATAAATAGACATCAATTCTTATATTCTTTTTTCATATTTGACCACTCACAATATAAAATGAATCCAGTAAGTAACAACTGAAGAAATTCACTTTTTACTCTGTCATTTGTTTATTAAAATTTAGAAAAGAATGTTGGTTTACTTGATAACTTTACACACATCGTAACAGAGTTTTTAAAAAGCACATGATAACTAACCTTTGGGTTACATGGAAGGGGTACATGGAAACACAAATTTGTTGTCTTGCCTGGTTGAATCATCAGGTCCTATATGCAGACCAGGACGGGGCGGACCACAGCCTGTGGCCAAACTCACCACCTGTTTTTATACAGCTCATAAACTAAGGATAGCTTTTACTTTTTTAAGTGGTTAAAAAAATTAAAAGAAGAATAACATTTTATGATATGTGAAGTTACGTAAAACTCAAATTTCTGGGTCTATAAATAAAGTTTTACTGGGACATGGCCACGTTCATTTATTTTCATGCTTTCACATTGTAGTGGCAGAGTTGGGTAGCTGGACAGAAACCATGTGGACTGTAAGCCTACAATACTTACCATCGATCTGGCCCTTTACGGAAACCGCTGATATAGACCATAGATTGATATTGGAAAGTACAGTCATTTGTTTAATCATTAATAAAAATTAACCCCTTGATCAAGAATTAGGTGCATTTAAAAACTTACAGGGAAATAATAAGACAAGTATGTAGCACTATGCACTCACATGTTTACTGCAGCATTGTTTATAAACAGATAGTAGAAACAAGAAAATGTTCACATTAGCGATTGGATAAACTAATTTTCTCTCATGGGCACAGTAGGAAGATGAGATAATTTTATATGTATTTACATGGAAAGAAAAATACAATATTGTTGTAGTTTTTAAAAGACTTTAAATGGTGTATGTTGTATTCTCCATTTATGTAAAATATGGTAACATGTATTTAAAAATCTGTATGAATGTACATTGAAATGCTAAAAACATGTTTGGGGGACAAAGAAGAACTTATTTCCTACTTTTTATAAGTCAGTATTATATATTATATATATATCTGACTTTATACTATTTTGCTGATTAGCAAAAGCTGTAAAGATATTTCCACTGTGTAAAAGAAAAAAATGAGGAACTTCCTTTCATTTAAGAAATATATGTTATTCCTCAATCTATATAAACCTAACTTTTCGATATAATCTCAATGAACATTATTATCTATAATTTTGTCATAATTATTAAAATGTATCTCTTTAGAAAAAAAAAAAGAATAGGTTAGCCAGTTGACTGGTATTGTAACTTCAAGATATAGATAAGATATCAATTTAAGGTTGGAAACTTTTAAACAATTTTCTGAAAGTAGAGCAGAGTAACTAGCTCCCGTGAATCAGCCAGTTCAATTATGGAATGAATTATCTCTTGCTTTAGGAATTGTGTAAAGGGCACACGTGAGAGGTTGAACCCTTTGAGGAAAGAGCATGAGATCTGGAGTTGGCCAGTGTTGGCTTAAAACCCTGTTGCCTTACTGACTTGCCGTGTGGCCCTTGGCCAGGTTATTTCATCTCTTGGACCTGCTTCCTCCATAGAGTAATAAGTAGCTGTTCCTACTGGCTCAGATTGTTTGGAACATTAACTGGAATACTGTGTATGAAGCACCTAGTGCAGGGCCTGACACATAAATGGGACTCAATAAATATGGGTGGACAGGGATATCGTGGTGGCACTTTAATAAGGTCTGTTCCCTTCCTAAGAATGCCAATGATTACCGAGCACGTACTATGTACAAGTCTATTCTAAACTGGCTGATATGCAGCCCAGTGAAGCAGGGACTGTTATTACCTCTACAGATTAGGAAATAGAGATACACAAACTTAGGTAAGGAACCTAAGGCCATGCAGCTGGTCGGTGGTGAAGCCAAAACCCTAACCCAGGAGGGCCCATAACACTGCCAAGCGAGGCAACCCTGGTGGCTCACGGGCCTCGGGAGAACTGTGTAGTGCTGAGTCCTATTTGGCTTTTTTCACATTTGACCACTCACGTTAGGAACAATAAAATCTCTCCTTTTAATGAAATATATTGTAAAGTAATACTTTATGAGCCATGTGGCAAGCAAACTCTTCCTGTTATGTCTGTGTTCCCATCTGGAGTAAGAATCTGAGATGACTCAAGGTTATATTTGACTATTGCAAGCTTTCGGTCATCGTGGTTTTGAAAGAGATGCCCCTGAGAACATTTTGTGCTCATTAGGGTGTTTTCTTAAACCCCATTCAGCTTTTTCTGTGTTGTGGGAGGCCTTGATTTTGAGGGTTCTATTCTGCAGAACCCACGGTATCTTTCTTTTGTCCATATGAAAGTGTGGCTTCGTTTCTCACATTCGTTTTTTTCTTACAATTTTTTCTCCATCTCTACTGAGTCCTAAATTTGAAATAATTTTTAAGGTAATTACAGCATTGTGTTCTAAGTCACCATGACTATATAATAGTACTCTTCCTGGCGAGTCTTCTAAGATCTATAGGAAGCTGTTAGGCCATAAATATATCTGTATTTTAAATGGCTTGCTTTGTCAAAGAAGAGAGGTCCCCCCCCCATTGTGCTTAAGTAAATATGCTTTAAACACTGTGGTTAAACAAATCTAGCAATTTTGTTTCATAGGTTAACAAACTCCGTCTCCTAAAAATAGAGTTAAAAGTTTATCCAAAGCACAACATTCTCAAAGTAAGTAACAGGGAAAATTCAACATTGATAAAATCGATGCCATGCATAGCTTTTGAGATATAAATTAGTATATATCGTGTAACTTCGAACAACGTTTTCCCTTAAGGATTCTGTCCTTTTGGATCAAGCCAACGAGAAGTTTCTAAGTGTGCAAGGGACGACGCGCTTACTCATACACAATGTGTCTGTGGAGGACGGGGGCTATTACAGCTGTGTTGTGGCATTTGCCCACAACGGCACGCTATACAACGTCACTAGGAACATCAAACTCCGCATCAACAGTAAGTGTTCGCGACCAAGGTACCCCTCCACCCTGCCGTCAATAACAAGCACTGAAAGGACAAACTAGGGTCCACATAGAATTTCTTGAATGTCTTTGGTAAGAGAGGAAAACAGATATGTCAACTTTCTTAAAACAGCAGACTAATAAGACATGCGTGTGCCACTTTGGAATGTAGAAAGAAAGATGTTACTTTGCGGAAAGGCGGACCAACCCCTGGGTGGTTGATAGGGTTTCAAGTCTGAGGCTAAGGGCGCCACTAGAGGGAGCCAAACACCGTCACACTTGGAGAACTGGGCCTCCAGGGCCAGCCACCCCAGATGGTTGCCGTAACATTACGTGTAATTCTAGGATACTAGGATTTTATTGGGTTTTTCAGTTAGAAGGCTATGCATTGGCATCCAGAGAAACTGCCCTTTTTTGGTCCTCTCCAAGGCATATCTAGTTGCCTTGAAACCAGGATTATAAGTAGTGAGTGCCCTTTTTGGTTTAAATGATTCCTACTTGAAAATAATGTTGTGAACAGTATTGATTAATGTTTAATATTTGTTCAACACCTACTACGTGCTGGACATCAACCTTGGTGCAAGGGCCATTAAAGTGTTTAAGCCCTGGACTCTGACCTGGGGAGTAGGCCACTTTTTATTAAATACTGAATAACTATATAATTGGAGTCTATTAAGGGCATTCCAGAGAGCTTTGGAAATATATTAAGGTTAAATAATTGGCCCATGAGGAGAAAAGACTAACTTTTTTTCTTGGAGAATCCAGAGATGCAATTTTACTACGGGAAACATCGTGTCTCCCATAAACTGAAATCTCTACTTTAGATTTCTTTTACTGTCTTGTGGCGATTTGTTTATCTCAACTCCCTGGTTCCCCTTAGCGGGTCACTGTGACTTCCTATGACTTTGCAGGGGTCCATAATTATCCTGTTTATGTGATACTGCACAGGAGCACCAGGGGGCGGCTGACGCACATATTACCCTATGGTGTGTTGTGATCACACTGCGTCTCAGGGATCCTTGCACCAGCAGTAGCCGCATCACCTGGGTGCCAGTTAGACAAACAAAATCTCAGGCCCTGTCCCAGATCTACTAAATTAGAAACTGGGCCCAGGGCAGCGAAGCACTCTGTGGTTGACAGGCCCCCCAGGTGATGCCGAGTCCTCAAGTTTGAGACCCATTGATGCATCAAGTCCTTGAAGCGTCCGTCTCCTCTCTCTGTTGCCCTCACCTCTGAAAAGCAGCCGTGTGAAGGAGAGGATCCTGGTCACAGTCTAGAAGCCACTTGCACTTTGGGCTCTACTGTGAGGCTGCCTAATGCTTATTCGTGTCAGGGTTTGGAATGCTCTTAGTGGAAGAAGTGAGGACAGAGCAAGCAGTTATGGAGCAAGCAACGCTTTGCCTATCCTCAACCCGTCTTTTTTGCTGTAATTCAGGTACCCTATTTCTTCAAGTTGATTGGGGAGTTGAGTTCTGATTCCTAGGATGTCCGCCTCTGCCTCCCTCAAAGAGTTAGTTCCTCAGTTAACAAGGCAGTGGCCGACCTGGTCATGCTATCGCTCAGTGTAGGATGGGCATTACAAACAAGTTGTTCTCAAGCCCCCGTGATTCTTTTTTTTTTCTTTTTTTCTTTTTTTGAGGTTACTCATCAGTATTCCGTGGCAAACACTTGGGGAGGTGAGGATGGAGTAGAGGGAAATATTTTAGGGCAAGCAGACTGTGGGGTAAAACCTATTAAGAATTCACTGGGGAAGCCAGGGAGGGGAATGGTTAATTGTTAATCATAGAGCAAAGAACATCTATGAGTGGAATGTGTGTTAACTGTGGCTTCTTCCAGTAATCTCTCTTCTGGGAAAGGCATTGACCCAGGATACTCAGTTGTGGAGAGCCTGTTTCCTTTGCCAGAAAAAGGTCAAATCCCACAATGACTGGCCGTATTGTCAAGGATAACTCAGTTAGTTAGCCAAACAATGGCCCTTGGACCTCAGCTTGAAATGCAGGCTTTCGTAATTGAATCTCTTTCCCACATCTTTCTCAGAAAAAGAAGAGGAGACGGTTCCTGTGATCATCTCCCCCCACCAGACCATTTTAGCTTCTCTGGGTAAGGCCTGCAAGGATGTGTAACCCACAGTGGGGCCTGAGACGCCAAAGCCACGGGGCCCCGGGACGCCTTTGTCTGTGACCGCGCCTGTGCCTTTGGGTGCAGTGTTC
Source organism: Pteropus vampyrus (assembly GCF_000151845.1). Taxonomy (NCBI): domain Eukaryota; kingdom Metazoa; phylum Chordata; class Mammalia; order Chiroptera; family Pteropodidae; genus Pteropus; species Pteropus vampyrus. The sequence continues at coordinate 735,794 of NW_011888941.1, forward strand.
CTGGGTGGGGAGCCTAGAAGCCCAGCGTGAGAGGCTGAAATAACAAATGTCAGGGAACACTTCCCTGCACCAAATGTTGTTAGAAATGGCATCGTTTGAAGCAGGTTTATCTTGTTTCATGAAAACTCTACCTACAAAAATTTAATGTAAGAATCTGAACCTTTTGGGAGCCATTACTTACTGTGGGAAAGGTCTAAAGACATAATTCCCATTCAGAGCCAGCTTCTGGAGTATGTTTAGAAGAATTCACTTTATCAAGACGTGGCTGACGCTCAGCATTTCCCTAAGACTCCATGTGAAAAGGAGGCCAACCCAGCCACTGCTAGCCCCTCAGAGACTGTCTCTTGTTGCTAAAATAACTGGTCAGCTGGTGGGGTGATTGAAATGATTGATAAGGCTTTCCGTTTTTCTCCCCATTGTGCCGCAGGCCATCAGGGCTAGCGTGCACTTTTTGGTTGAACATTACTTTGTCTTGTGAGATGCCATCGAGCCCGACAAGCAACCCTGTAGGAAGGTCTTCTTTCTCCCATTTTCCAGAAGGAAAAGCTGCCCGGGGCATCCTGGTGGCTCACAGAAGTGCAAAAAGCTGCCCAGGTCAGACCCTGCTTCAGACTCAGGCCCGTGTGTCTGCGAAGCCTGTATCATATTGGGGTTTATTTTTGTATAATGGTTTTTAGGTCTTATGCTCATTATTAAACTATGGCTGCAGAGTCCTATCTATCTATCTTCCCACCTACCTGTCTATCTCTTAGTTTCTTCTGTTTATGTTGGGCTTATTATTTTAAATTTTAATTGGTGGTCATAGAGCAGTTCTCGGTGTTCCCCAGCTGAGTGGAGGTGAGTTTCCCACCCTGTTGCTTTGAAGCCACTGACGTAAGTGGCAGAGTCACACAAGGCGGGATTCAATGGGTTGCGTTTGGCTGAGAAATCTTTCAGGTCCTCAGGAGTGATAAAGGAAGGAGAAGAGCTGGCATTCTGAGCCAGGGTGGGGCTAGATGCGTTAAAAGACACACCACAGGGAGGCATGAGCACCTATGAGGAAGAAACATATGGAAAGAATGTATTCATTCCCCCCACCCCCCCGCCTTCTCTTCTTTGATAACTTAAAAAACATGCTCACAGTGACTGAGGCAGGGACACCGGCTACATCACGGTGCACAACTACAGAAGGAACCATTTATATACAATACATGGCTTGTTAAAGGGTTAATTCTAAACCAACATGATCTGGGAATGGAGAGTTGCCAGGGGAAACAGAGAGGTGAGACCAGCAATAGGCTAAGAGCAAGAATCCATGTATTAATCTGGATTTTTTGGGCTTGAGTAGGATCAATTGTGGAAGAAGGCAGCTGCTGAATTCTGAATGCCCTGTAGGAGCCAAGGGGCCTTGGGGAAGCCCATTTGGGTTTTCATCTACCATGAAGACCAGTTGAAGGAACTGGAGACACTGGATAAAAACTGATGCTCTATGTGAAGGGACTTGTTGGAGGGAACAAGTTTCCTTCTAAGAAAAGAATTGGCTGGTGAGGAGTGTTTGAGGAGATGGCTAAGGACTCCCCTACAAAATTCAGATTTTGACACAAGGGGCTGGGGCGACCCCTGTTCCCCAGCTGGTTCTGACATTCAGTCTGCTGTGTCTTGCCATCCACAGGGTCAAGACTGACAATCCCGTGCAAGGTGTTTCTGGGAGCTGGCGCATGCTCGACCACCGTGCTGTGGTGGATGGCCAATAACACCAACATAGAGAGCGCCTACCAGGAAGGCCGTGTGACTGAGGGGCAGCGCCTGTAAGTGGATGAAGGTGTTTGTCAGCTTAGAGGTGTCTTCCAGGTGGAGCTGTTGTGAGACCTCCATCGGCATTTTTTTTCAGAGACCACGTCATATCCAATCTGGGGATGTGAAACACATGCCTCTTTCAAAATAATTTTTCTATTCTAAACTATTTGATTTTTAGAATTAAAAAATAAAATTGAAATTTGCTAAGAATTAGCAGTAGTTCTTGAGAGTCAGACTTTTCATGTAAGAGTTGAGTTGCAGTCAGCTACTTGGCAATGAGGTTGCATTTCCAAGTGTTTGATCAAACATTTATTTCTTGATTGTTGTAGTTAAGAAAAATACTTTGAAGTTAATTTATTTCCATTTCGCACTCTGCAACCTGAGTGTCAAACATTTTCACAAACCCTTAAAAGTAAACTTAGCCACAGTATCTGAGAGCCTCTTCTGTTTCTCAGGGAAGTCTGGGCTGCCACAGGCTCTAAGGAAGGTTACTATAAAAAGATAGAATTCTGTTCTCGTAAACATTCATCTCTGGAGAACGTTTTCTCAATCTGAATGTAGAACAATCATACCTTGTAAATGGGAACCATTTGTGTATGAGGAAGGGAGACCATTCAATGTTCTAAATTATAAAGTACAGATTTTAAAAATTATAGTTTCAATACTCAGAACTAGCCTGAAATTTGACTTGCCAAAGTTTGTCTTCTTTGAAAGACCTATCAAAAAGATCTTTCTGGATGCAATTGGGCGGATAAAAATTATGTACGATTAGCACAATTGTTTGCTTGCAAGTCCTCATTGCAAAACTAAAGTGCCCATGTCAGCTTACTCATACTATCCATTTACTTAAAGGAGCCTATTTCCCACCCATAGATTAAAAAAAACAGTCCTAGTGGATCCATATCAATGACATTTTTATTTATGCTAATACATCGTAGTAAAGCATCTTCAGATTCCTATAGCATTACAAATGGCAGTTAGTCTGCCGAGAATTATTCTCCCTGGCCTGTCTGCAGCCCTGTGCTCTGAACTTACTTCCAGAATGAGAGTTGGCACTGGAGATGATGGGAGGACACTGCTGGAAGCTGGATTCCTGGAAACTCCCTAGCCTTCAATATGCAAGTTTCCCCAAAGCATACATTTCTCTTCCCACTATTGGTTCTTTGTTCATCAAGGGCCTTAAGAAATGAAATTTTCCATGGTCCAAAGTAGGTTCTCCTTGTAACATGTGTCTTATTACGGTGACTAACAGGCTTAGAAATTCTCTCAAACAAGTAACAAATACAATGGCAAGTGGTCATAGCTTTCTGAATCTTGAAATCAATGTAAGTACAATGGATCCTTCTAATTGAGAATTTTTGGATGTCTGCGATGGAAAGACAAGCTTGCGTTTGATGCATCGTGTTTAAGTAAATATTTCCTCACTCAGGGAATACTCAGAAAATAATGAGAACTACGTTGAAGTGCCACTGATTTTCAATCCAGTCATAAGAGAGGATTTGAACACGGATTTTAAATGTGTTGTTCATAATACACTGAGTTTTCAGATGCTGCATACCACAGTCAAAGAAGGTATGTATTTTGGGGACATTAAAGGGGAAAACAACATGTTGACTGTTCTGCGGATGCTGAACAAGGCTACTAGTTCTCCAGATGATTATTTAGCAAGTCCCTTTCATTTCCTATCAGTAGAGCACTAAGAGCATATTTTATGATTGTTTTGGTTGGGTGGTGGCTGGCCTTGGGAGATTATATTCACATAGAAGTTTAAATAGCAAGTTGGTTTCAGAAAAGAGAAAATAATTCTGAGGTAAACTCTAAGAAGGGGTTTTGGAAAAGGGAAAATAATTCTGAGGTAAACTCTAAGAAGGGGTTTCGAAAAAGAGAAAATAATTCTGAGGTAAACTCTAAGAAGCCCTGCGACCCCAGGTGGTTCTACGTGGATTGGCAGGATCAGCTGTCCTTTATGACCCTCCAGGAGGGTGGGAGGTTCTTCACCCCCAAATTAAGAAACCTATCTTCCAAGAGCCAGAGACTGAGAGATATCCAGGGCTAAGAGCAGCTTTAGGCTTCAAGTCATCAGTTAACAGGAAATACAGTACAAGACAAATCAACCCAGTGTTCATATAAGGACGTTTAAAAAATGAAGGAAAGACAAACCCACGTTATCATTTTGACCAAATCAATGCCTTAATGTTTAAGCACTGAGCAGGAGAGGGATACGCAGGTAATGTGATCCATTGGCAGCCCAAGAGCCAAGCCAAAGTCATCCCCAGCTGGAATCCCATTGTGCCTTCTGGGCAGTCTGCAGCAACCAAATAAATACAAATTGCTCCACGTTCTCCATGTTTGCTGGGGAGGCAGCTGCAGATATCTTTCTAATTGGAAAGCTGAAGATTTTGTGAGGCCTCAGGGCAGAGAATGACAACACTACACAACTTTTCTGCAAAAAGAAGTTTGTGCACTTCCAGCATTACTCACTTGTTGAAAATACAAATCTCTGGGCACACTCCAGATCTACCCAGTCACATTCTCCTGGGGTGAGGCCAGGGATTGCAACTGAGCAGGCTGTTTTCATACTAAAGTTTGGGCCCCTTGTCCTAGGACGCATATGCAAACGCTGATGGCTCAGATATGTGGTGGTGGTTCAGTCTTGGAAATGGAGGAGTCCACAGAGGACAGAATCCACTGTTGGGTTTCAGAATAGTGACCAAAAGGAACCTGCGGTTTGTGTGGGCCTGATGCTGGGAACCTTTAAACATTTCTATAGCACGAGCCGTGTCTCTGCGTGTCTTTGCTGGATTGGCCATGACAGAGTGTAGAAAGCACAGCTGAAAGGCTTTCACCGGGACCGACAGGTGCATTCAAATGGCTGCTCAGAATATTAAAGCTTCACTCATTTTAAGACTCATGGGATTGTGAGGTATAAGAATCACTCGGAGAAAATCGTCTGAGGTTGTGTTGATTCCTGGTGCCTAGACAGACTATGATGAGCTTAAACATATGGCCACATTATCAAGTTGTCTATTAACGCAATATTCTTGTGTTTGCTTGTTAATTTTTTATTTGTAGTCTCTTCCTATATTTTCATAACACAGAGAATCCGAGGAGTAGAATATAAAATAGTTGGGCCCGTACAATAACCTCGACACCTGAAGCTCCCTTTTTCAAAGTTTGTTTTCTTTTCCTTTGTTGCTTTATTGAACCTTGACGACATATCTCCTTGTTGGAAAAGGGCAAATGGTACCCTGGCCATGTCACAATTGGCTTGTTGAGACCTAAGCAGGCAACCTTGTACTGCACACTATTTCCTGGGTGGAACGAAGTTAGACCCTTGACACCTGCTGCCTCCTCAACTCTGTGTTGTTTGTTGCTGATGGATTTTTGGTCAATTTTGCTTGTTTCCCTAATGCCATAGACATCATTCTCAAATGTCTTTGATCTTGGTGTCAGGGACACACTTTCTAAAAATCAATGCACATGTTTTAGGAAAAACAAACTCCAATGGCTTTCTTTCCTTTAAACCGGCACTGCACTGTCCTATTGGGTGGCGAGAGTACATTTGATCCCTGACGTGACTTTGTTCTTCCTACAGCCTCCACATTCTCCTGGGAGATTGCACTGGCCCCCCTTTCACTGGTCCTCTTCGTTTTGGGGGGAATATGGATGCACAGATGGTATAAACACAGAACTGGAAAAGCATATGGTTTGACAGCGTTAAAGACTGGCCATCAAGACTTTCAATTCTATCCAAGTAACATAAAGGAAATAAAATAATTCAAATACAAATGCTGTTCTTACTTATGGAAGTGGGTGAGGAACCCTGTTCTTTTCCTCAGTTTTTCAACATAGCAGCTGCATTTATCGTGGATTTGTAGGAAAAAACTGAAGAACTAATTAAAGTTTATTCTGAAACTGAATGACAGAAACAAATATGGGTTGGGAAAGTAGCTCTGTGAAACTTGTGACCTATTTAAAAGAGTGAGGTACCCTTAGACCTGAATAAGAGGTAAAAGCTTCTAAAAACTTATTCATCATTTAACAAAAAATATATTAAAAGTCTATTTGGCTACTATGCTCTATGGCAGGTGTTATAGATACAAAGATAGTTAAGACATAATTTGTCTTTCCGGGAAGATGCAATTTCATTTTGAGATTGCTAAGAATGGTTTAGGAATGCAAAAGAAAAAGAATCAGCAAGAATTGGTGAACTTTTTTCAAAAGGATGATCCCCCAAATAGCAATGAAAATAGAGTAGACTTTCAGGAAAATACACATTAGAACATATCAGTGAACTGAGAAATAGCCTCACCTCTGTAAACAAAGCTTCTGAAAATAAAGAGAAAAGCAGGGCATTGAGATAATTGCATATGCATTGGGAAAAAAATAACCAGAGCCTCTTATATCATACACCAAGAATAAAATCCAATTAAATTATTTTAAAAAATCAAATTTCAGGAAAACTAGCATGGCTCACTCCTTCTCCCACTCAAGTCTTTGCTCCAGTGTGACCTTCCCAGAGGCCCTTCTGAAGAGCACCTCTTTCCATTTCTCCTACCCCTGTACTCTGCTTGGGGGCATTTCAGCACTTATCACCACCACCCCTTCCATTATATATTTTCTTGCTTATTTTCTGTCTGCTTTTTCCACTGGAGTGGGGGCTCCATGAGGACAGAGATGTTATTTTGGTCATAGCTGTATCTCTACTACCTTAAATCATGACTGCCCTACACTGGCATTTAGTAAATATTTGTAGAATAGATGAAAATGAGATGAATTCTCTTGTGTTCCTTACCAACAGAAAAATCACCAGAATAAGAGATTGACAGGCTTCACGATGTTACAATTTCTGCATGACAAAATAATAAAAGCAAAATGTAAAGGAAATTGTGTCAGTCAAGTTTGAGGAATTAATAACTATGACACGATAACCCTGATAAATGAAAGAACGTGAGCAGGAAATTTGCAGAAGAAACACATATGAAAGAACCAGGGGAAATGATTGGTTTCAGTAATAATCAGAGATATAATAAATTAAAGCAACGCTGAGACACCAAAGCACTCACACACTATCAAGTTTTAAAAGGTGATATTCAAGGTCATTTTCAAACAGTCACTCTCACACCGTGTAATTTCATTTATAATTTTGTACTGGGAAATAAAAAGGCAATTTGTATCAAGCCAGTGGGGTGCTGGGTCCAGCTTGCACCTTCATGCAAGAGCCAAGCGTGTCATCTCATCCCAGGTCAGTTTTGAGATTTCATGTCGGTAGCTTAAAATCAGCCACTGTTGGAGCATTTACAGCATAGAAATAGGCAAATGCCACAGGTCAGCCCTCCTCTCCCCAGCACACCACTAACGAGGGTCATAGAAATGCCCAGTAATGCTACTTCTAGGAATTAATCTCAGAAAATAATTCAATAAAGGAAATGATTAGACATATGAAACGGTTCAATGCATCTGCATGAATGCGATGATGAAAAATTACACATCAATGATGAATTATAATTATCAAGAATGTGAGACCAAAATATTTGTAATGTTAAGGAAACATTCTACATTGTTTTATGCAATTTACATAGTGACAACAATAGTAAAATTTGTTTGCGGCTGGAAAAGGAGGAAAAAAGCAAGGATTTTAAAGACAGATTTCTTGGGTTCAATTCAAACTCTATCATGCGGTGCCTCAGTGATCCTGGGCAAGTTCTTCGATCTCATAGTACATCAGTCTTCTCATCCGAAAAATAAGGATAATACCAGGAATGATCTCAGAGTGCTAGCATTTAATAATCAAAGACAGAGGAGGAATATACAGGAGTAAAACAGTTGTATTGTTTCGACCTAAGGTAGACAAACTACAGCTCTCTGCCCAAATCCAGCCTGCCCTGTTTCTGTGAATTCAGTTTTATTAGAGCCCAGCCAGGCCTATTTGTTTACGTATCATCCACGCTCCTTTTGCCCTTTGAAGGCAGAGCTGAGTAGTTGAGACAGCAAAGTCTGAAATCCTTACTATCTGACTCTTTACAGAAAATGTTCGCTGACTGATGGTTTAGACCAAGGAAATTATGGGCAGTTTTTGACTCCTTTATAATTTCCCATTTAGTGTCTTCTCTCCCTTTCGTCTTCTGTTTTCTAAGCATATAAAAATGGAGAGAGAAGTAAAAATGGGCAGGCAGAGAACTTTTAGCATTGAATCAGGAACTTAAACTGTGAAGGAGGTGGAAACAAGGTTTGAGAAAAAGCAAGAGGTGAGGACTTTGCAAACAGTGGCTCTGGGTACTTGTGCCCTTTCCGGATCTCCTGGCTTGGGTGCCGTATAGCTTTCATCTCTCTTCCTTCCTGGGGCTCCTCCTGCAGTGCCCCACCTGCAGATTTTGGCAGTTTCAGCAATGACCTAGAAAAGAAGCTGACTGCCGCCAATGACTCTCTAGATGCTCCGTTGACTGCACCCCTTAAGCATTTTCTCCCCTGAGCAATTCAGAAGTGTGGGGTCATCCTGTTAGGAATAATAGGAGATGCTGGGGAATTTCAGACACCGGATTTATGATAATATCAAGGAATACACGTGATATTGGGATTGTTACATTTTGAAAGAAGAGTTGTTATCTTTCTAGGAGGCATACGGAAATATTTATGAATCATAGTTGAGATTTGCTCAAAGTAACCCCGGGTTGGGTGGGAGTATAGATGAAATAAGATTGGCCAGGTGTTGACACTGGTGATGGGTGATGGGGGTTCCTTATACCATTCTCTCTCTGTTTGTGCATATTTAAAATTTCCATAATACAGAGGAAAAATACAACATAGAAACAACCCAACTACCACTAAGCAAGAGAATGAGTACATATACTGAGATACAATAGCTCAGTGGGATTGTATGCAGTGGCGAGAATGAACAAACTACAGCTACACGTGATTCTGTGGATGAATCTCAGAGATATATTACTGAGTAAATAATACATCTCGCAAATGCATGATACCCTTTTATATAAAGTGGAAAAAAACCCAAACTAAACCCTATCTACCTATCTATCTACATACACACATACATCTCTATATATGTATATCTATATTTATCTATATTTAAGAGCACATATGAGATAAAACTATATTTTAACAATATACAGATGCATGTATGTATATTTAAAAGGCACACATGTGATTGTAAGAGTTTAAAATTGTCTATATTTTAAGAAAGCAAGAGAATGAGAAACCCAAGATTTAAGATTGTGAATACATCGGGTGACAAGTAGGGGACCAGGATGAGTTAGGAATATGTAAGTTTCATTGAGTTCTACATCTCATGTTGACTAGTGGATTGTTATTGTTTATTATCAAAGAGATTAAGAAACAGGGCACTCATGGGCCAATGAAGAGTGTGTGTCTTGAACCAAGGATTCTGACTAATCTGATTCTGTGCACCTGAGTCCAAATTAAATAAATGAAAAGCAAAAAGGTGGTTTCTTTCCTTAATGTGGCCGATCTCATCCATTTTATGTTGGTTCTATTGATTTAATTTTCTAAAGGTGATTTTTTTATGACCCCCAAATTCAGGGAGGATGGGGCAATAAATGGAGTTTGACAGCTTCACACTATATGCACTGCCTATAGGAAAAACAAGCCCTGTGTTATCAAACACCACCTCCCCAAGAACTAACTGAGGATGACAGGGGACACGAGTGACAGGCACCAACAGTAACTTATGGACTAAAAAATAAAATTGATGTCTCAAGTATTTTGTATGCTATGGGAATATACAGGGGCTATTCAGAGAGGACAGGATTGTATCCCAATGGTAGGACCCTCCAGAGCAGAACTATTCTTGCTTGTCATTGTATCCCCAGCACCTAGCATGATGCCCTGCCACCTAGGAGGGGCTTCGGAAGCATTCGCTCTGCTGAATGGATAGATAAACTGTATGTTCTTTGAGTTTTCCCAGGACTCACTAGCCTCTGTGGACAAATGGAAGCCCAACGGTGGCACTCTTCCGAGTTTCCTTGCTACTCCCAAACTCGCACTGGCTATTTTCATGACTCCCGCCAATAGTTTGCTTGGACGCATACATGGTCCTCGTATTTTGATTTTCTTGTTCTTGTCATCCCCACCCACTGGCATCTGCCACCCATGTGCTCCTCATTGCTGCCACTGGCCTCCTGGAGAGCACTGTCACCCCATAGAGGGCACTGTTATGGAGTGTCCGCTTGCCACCCTGGGCTGCAGCCTCGGTCACCCTGGAGCCAGGAGCCGCCCTGTACACTCACCGAGCTCCCTCTTCTGTGGCTCCCGTGGTCACCCAGAGGCCACAGTGGTGGTGGTGGGCCTGCAGCCTCTTTCCCACGGGGCTCAGCCACAAAGTGTGTCTCTGTCCTGACGTGCCTGCTGAAACCACTTCCTCATTCTTCTTCAGGCAAAGCAAACCAAAGCAAGGCAAAACAAAGCCTCCTGCAAAGAAACTCCCTAAGGTGCTGCCCACTGGTTCTTTAGAAATGGCCCAGCCCACAGTTACCAGGCCAAGGCCTTTGGCTACGTGGGGTTAGAAGCTACCCAGCCAGCTGTCAGGGCAGGGGAGAGGAAACTTTCCATGTGGGAAGAAAAGAGCAAGAAAGAAGAGGAAATCAACATCTAAACATCTGTGATGTGCAAAAGTTCGTATGTTTTACTCAATTTCACCCTCAAAAAAAAAAAAAAAGGCGAATATTGTAACCCACATTTTAGAGATGAAGAAATAGAGGGTTGCTTACTTGGGGTATTACATCCTGGAGAGTGTGGCTTAGATGTGCAGCAGCATAGGGCTTTGTGACACCACATTCCAGAACTCAGCACAGCTGGAGAACAGCTGGCCCCGCTGGGGTGAGGCCCTGGCGAGAGCACAGGATGGGGCAGAGCATGTGTCTGCTTTCCTGGGGGCAGCCTGGCTGCCGAGGAGGCCAGCTGCATACGTCCAGTTCCTCTCCAAACTCACCAAAGTTGCTTCTGGAATCTGCGAGGAGACAAGAAGGACTCTAATGAGGGTCCATCCACAGAGAAGGAAGCACTGAGGAGAGGACCCAAAGGTCTCTCTCCCTTATAGTAAGGGAGTTCTCATTCTCTCAGCTTGCAAGACCCCAACCAGCTGGTGGCCAGCCCGGGGTGGGTATGCGCAGCCAATCAGCATGGTCCCTCTCACCTTCCTGAGGCTGCTCGCCCAGGAGACTCAGGAACAGCTTCCAGGATATTTCTGAATCTGCTGGTGGGCAACAAAGACTTAGCCCCAGAAGGCTCAGAAATGATTCAGAACGGTATGTGAATTAAATTCGCTGCAAAACCGTGTTATACTCAAGACTGAAAATTCACTCTAATGAATTTCTTGTCCCAGACGACTGTTTTAAAATGTGCATTTTATTATTATTCAGGTATAGTGAGGCCAAAAGATCATGAAATGACTGTCACTGAAAAGATAGTTCGTTACTTGTGGGTAACAAGGGCACGCCGCGCCACACCACGCAGGGCCACATGGGGAAGCACCAGAGCGGGTTGAGAGGCAGAGGGACTGAGGGGAATGTATGGGCCTTTATTGTGCTTTATGTGGAAGAAATGTGCGAGGCAGTGAAACAGGCTCAGAGTTGGGAATTCGAATGATTTCGGCTGGTCCTCATTATCTGGTGCTTGGCTTAGGGCAGGTGGATAGTGGCTTAGAGGAGGCGGTTGAGGCTTGGGCTCTGGATTAGTTGGTTTGCATCTGACAAGTGTGCTCTAGGAATTGGCTAGCTCTGGGGGAAGACAGCGTGACAGTCACTTTAGGGTCAGCAAGGCCTAGAGGTCCAAGTGTCAGAAACATTTGGTTAATACAATTATTGTCCAGCCTTGTCTGACACAGCTCATCAGAAATTCTGCAAGAAAATTAAATGAAGAATCAACAAAAGAGATATGCTCTCAATTTTATTTCGTTTTATTATTTTGCAAGGATAATCTCGAATATCCTTTAGCAAGCATAGTCATGATGGTCAGGCACTCACCACAAATCTGGCAAGTGTTAGCAGGAGAAGGTGGGTGTTGCATAGAAACATGGCCTTGTATTTGTAGCCTTGGCAATATCCAAAAAGGATGTAAAAAAATATTCTGTAGTCTAAATTCGATTTTAAGCCCTTTCCCATTATCAAGTTCCTAAGGCAGACATTGAAGTTCAAGGATTAAATTACTTTCCCCTTATTAGTCCCAGTACAAAAAAAATGACCACACTTCAAAATGTTGAAATTAAAGCCCGAGTTTCCTCCTTCACAATTCCTTCTTGCTCAGTCCCAGCGAGAAGGCTTCTCTGTCCAAAAGAGGGAACTACAGTGTCCTGCATGGAAGGGCATCACTCCTTAGGACTTAGACACAGACTTGACCTCTCACGCGTCCCCTTTAAAGAAGTCCCAGGTGTCGAGACAAGATTATCACAGCGCTCACCCCACTCACAGTGAATTTTACATGTAAGCCTTTTCCTGGCCTCTGGAGTGGATTTCAAAGGCAAATGTTGCTCCTGGCACTCAGTACTGAGGGTTGGCAGTGACAACAGCAGAGCCTTGGGGGTACCTGGGGGAAGAAGGGGAGATGGGAATTGGCGGAGGTCACTGGTTCTGAGTGCAGACCCCACAACAGCAGCATCATCACTGCCAGGAGCTCATTGGAAATGACAGAGCTGCCGATGAGATAGGGTGAAGCATGCCCATGGCAAGCCCTCCATGGGATTCTGGTGTGTGCTCAGAGTTTGAGCCCCACCATGTCTGTGTAGAATCCACCATCGGAGATTGTAAACTCTACTGGCCAATTACTCCAACAGCTATTTGTGACAGCACCACATTGACCATATCTGGGACATCCCACATGTGCATCTCATCTGAGCGCTAGGATCCCCGATGCCTCCTTAAGTAATGTGTGCATTCCCAGGGAGAGCCTCCCAGTCTCCCAGGCACTGGGTTCTTTTTGGTGCCTTTCTTCCTCACTCAGCATATTTGGAATTTCTTATCGAGTCTTTTCCTGGGTGTCTTGTGCTTTGGGCCTCGTCAGGTGACAGAACTTCCTCAAAGGGTGGTCAACAGGCATGTGGAGTCCTGGGCCAAAGAGTCAGCGACCGTGGCCTCCTGCCTCCTTCCCAAAGGAAGAGCACACTCCAAACCCTACTTCAGCTACTAAATCACCCTCAGCAGACCCCATACCCTGGGGGCCGTGAGCATGGCTCTGTCCACCATGTGCTCCTAGGCACAGGGTCCTCCCTCAGCTTTTGAGCGATCAGGCCTTGTGTGGTGCTTCTCCCACATAAATGCATTTCTGAAGTGGAGGGAGATGCGTCGAGAGTGTGTGTACCAGGTAAGGGGGAGCCTCCCGGCCTGGGCTGCATACTGGGATCATCTGGGGACACTGAAGCAGTCATGACCGGCAGACGCCGGCCCCACCTGCACGGATTCCACTGCAGGTGGTCTGGGCGCTGCTGCCTGGGCCCTGCAGGTGATACCAGTGGCAGGCCGGGCTTTAACCTCTTCGTTTTCTGGTGCCTGTGGGTCTGAAAGCCTTCCTTCATTTAACATTGTTCGCTCTCCAGACCAGGCATTCATTCGTTCGCTCATTTGTTCGCCTAGCATACCCCTCTGGATTTTCATCTCTTTTGAGTCTTCCATGTGAGAGTTACAAAATCAGTGAGTTTGGACTTGCCAGAGCAGCCCACTGGCCTTCTCTCCCAGACTGGATAATCCCCCTATATGCTGTCAGGCCAGCATCTACCCCAGGCTGGCCTCAATACCACCATCCTAGTGACTCCTCTTTACTATACCTCATCTGTGTGTTCCTCCCTTTATTACTGTCCTAACTGCATACAGTTTTCAGCCACATTCCTTAGACAAACAGTTCTGGCACCCCCATCTAACAAGAACTGTGTCACATTGAAACACCTAGCAATTCTTTGACCATTTCATGGCTCTTAGATTACAGACAAGCCACATGAATTTTAGATGCATCCCTCCCTAGCACTCATTAGCCCGGACTAAGACGGAAATTGGGGCAGGTAATCTGGCTCTGTCAACTCAGCCCTGGGGTGACAGTGCAGAGCTGGAAACGCTCGGTGCCATGGGAACTCAGCAGCCTTGCATTTTAATCCCAGCACCTAAAAAGGTTTAATCCGGTTTCACTCAGCTTTGCCTGGAATCAAACCACATCTATGTGCAGCTAAGGCAGTTCAAGGTCAGGCTGTAGCAGTCTGTTTCCAAAGGTCCCTCCTTGTCTTTACTTTGGTCACTCCACAGCCTGCTCAAGCCCTATCCTACTTCAAACATCTTCAGTAGAAAACTACATGCTAAAGAATAAACAAAGAAACAAACAAAACAACAAGCAAGCAAACCAATCACTGATGAACTGCAGTGGTCCCCAAAGGGAAGATTCCATGTGGCAGAGCACAAAACAGACTATTATGTCTGCATTATGGAAGTGGCCCACTATCCAGTGTAAAACAACCTAGACAGCCACAGGGCCCCACGTGGGCTGCTACAAGCCACCAAGGGAAGGGCCAGCTGGGCCACCGCACCCGAAAGCCATCCCATTGGCCACATCAAACGTTTCCATCATTCTGTGTGTATTTTACCCATAAATTTCACTACTTGTCACTTCTATTTTCCCCAGCTGCTCTGCAGCAATTCAGAGAAAGGGCAGAAGAGCAGGCAGAGGAGTAGTCAGAAGGGCTGCCCAAACATCTGTATCACTGACAGAGCTGGTGTTGGAAGGTATGTCGTAGGTGAATGGAAAGGAGCTTCCTGATTGTGAATGTCTGAGCTGGCCAGGCTCCAGCACCCAGTCCGAGGAAGTGTGGGGCCCCGCAGGCCTCCTTTGTGTGGGGTCTGGCCCTGGAGAATTTAGGACATGGAGGAGCCCCATAGAAGCTTGCTACCTGTCCATAGCCTGGCCCCTAAGAGGCAGAACGGGAGCCCGTGATTGAGAAATGCACACCTGGCCCCTCTCTGAAACTCATGGTAAGGTCACTCGCACTACCACCCAGGGATGGACCAGTGAAGGGATGAGGGGCCAGGAGTGTCCAAATGGAAGGAAACATCAGGAATGATGACCAAATCTTACCTTGTAAAAATAAGCAATTCTTGGTGATTTCTAGTAATCATACTGCAACTTTTGTTGTCTCGTCCAATTATTCATTACCAAGAATTTCTTCCCTGGAAAGAGGACAGGTGAAGTAGCTTGGGTTCTGGTCAGTGTTTGAGTCCCACTGGGCTATCTCCGAGGAGGTCGGACCCAGAAAGCAGGACAGAGCCTTTCTAAGGACATTGTCCAAGCCCTTATTTCTGGTGCGATGTGGTCTCACTCTCTGTCTGCCAAAGGCATTTGTACCAAAGCTACATAGTCCAGCAGCTGTTTATAGAGATTCAGAAAAGAAGAGGACCTTACAGCCTGGTAACCAGTCAGTGATCGGTTAGTGCTTGTTGATTGAATAAATGAATGAGTGACTAGCTCATGGACTAAGAGGAAGGGGCAAGAAGAGGGGCTTCTCAGCTACTGTTGGCTTTCTTGCAGCTGGCTTTCCTCATGCTTCTCCTTCCTCTCCAAACCCTAATCCTACTTCATGGCTCTACTTAAATGCCATCTCCACTACAAAGCCTTTTCCAAACTGGCATAATCTCTCCCAGTCCTGAATTCTATTTGGTTCTATATTATAGCACTTAGCGCTTTCAACTTTCTATGCCATTAATCACATTTTTCTTCTCTATAAGGCTGTGATTTGAGAGGAGTTTCTGGGTTTGACTTTATCTTTCCAAAGCATCCCACAAAGCATCCTAGAGCAGAGAGCACGTGGAAGACTCGTGCAGAGGCTCTGAAGAAGAAAGCTCACTCCTGAGTGGGCCCAGAAATGTTACAAGATAGGGGCAGAGACCAGCTGAACCAATCAGGTTCTCTCCTGAAGTCTGAATGGGCTTCGCAAGAGAGTCAGCCACTAGGGGGCGTCAAAGTGGAGCATTCAGGAACCAGACAGCAAGAGCAAGACTTACGTGTGCCAGTCTCACTGCTTCTTTAGGCCAGATCCATCCCGGGTTTACGTCTTTCCCCACTTGGAGGTTTCCTAGTCTAGGACTGGATTGCGCCCCTTACCTCCAGGCTGCCCCGCCCTCTGTGCCAGCCCTGGCCCACCTCCCACAGGGCAGCCAGAACAATCTTTCCGAAGCCTCAACCTGATCAAGTCACTCCTCTGCCTCATACTTTTCAATGGCTGCCTATTGCCTCTATGCCAGAGTTCAAACTGAGGCCTTTTCCAGTCCGCTTACTTATCTCATTTATTTTGTCTGCTTCTGTCTCTATTACACTAAAATGTATGTTCCATGAAGCCCGGGGTTTGTATCTGTTTTGTTCACTGCTGTGTTTACAGTGTCTGGAAGAGTGCATGTGCTCAGCAGATATTCACCGAGTGGATGCTTTGCTCTCCAGCTTCATTTCCTGCCAATACCTCACCCAGGGCTAACCATGCTGAACCAGGTGCCTTTCTACTCAGGTCACCATTCCCTCTTGTGTCAGGGCTTTGGTATGTGCTGTTTCCTGGATCTGGAAACTCCTTTCCGTCTTGTTCAGTTGGCTGACTTCCACTTCCTGTTTTTGTATTCCCTGGGAAGCCTTTCCTGACCGCCCCCAGATCAGGCAAAGACACCTTTCCTATGCGCCCCACAGTGCCAGGCAGCCACCACAGCTGAAATAGTTGTCACTTATTGAGACGACAGGCCAGGCTCTTTCTAAGTAATTTTTCAGACATTATCTCATTCATTCTCCCACACCTGTGATACAGCTACTAATAAAACCCCTAATTTACATATGGGAAACTGAGGCTTAAATAGCTCGAGTAACTTGTCTTGGTTGCAAAGGCAGTAAGGGGTAGAGGCAGGTTTTTAATCCTATTATCTAGTTCCACTCTTAGCCCTGACCTTGTTCTTCTGAGGGCACCAAAGTTGTCTGTGTCCTTGTCTGTCTTTTCTAATGGATTATAAGCTCCCTAGGGTAGAATCTTTACCTTATACACCTTGGCTTTGTCCTACGGACTCATACTTAGCATGCGTTAACTGACTTAACACACATTAAGCATCCAGTAGATACTTGGTGAATGAGTGAGTGAATGAATAAATGAGCCACAGACAGTTTTAGGTTCTGGGCATATATAGACAAGGAAAGCCAAGTCCCTGTCTTCCACCTCCACATCCATCCAGGAAGCTTGCCACTTAGTCCCGGAGTGTCCCTATGGCCTTTTCCCCTAAGGGCCCATTAATCTATCCATGTGTGTAACTGGACCCCTCAAATGAATCCATCCTTATAAATATTATTCGGAAAGCAGAGGTCTACAGATTTCTCAATGTCAAGGGCATCAGATGAATGAATGAGCGAACTGTGCTGACTGCTTGGTGTTCCCGGGGTCTGGGATGTTCTGAGAACCAACAAGGATGTTTTTTCTCTGTAATCAACGCAGAAGGTTGGAGTCCTGTTCCAGGATCACTCCCTTTGACACTCAGCAATCAGAGTGTCCTCTTTCTTGAAGATGGAATGCTGCCAGGCTCGGCCAGCTCCATCCTCAGCCTTGACCTCCTTTGTTTTATTGTGAAAAGAACCCTCAATTTCCCTCTTTTACTTGTAGGTTTCACATCTCATGCTTGCTTTGGCAGCACATACACTAAACATAGATTTTACATCTTTTCCAATAAGGTAGGGAACACCGGGAGCTTGGTGTGAGAAGGGAGTAACTTTCTAATTATTGGCATGGTTCTGAATGTTTTCTGTTCTGCAGACTTAGAGTTTCCTGTTTAAAAGTTTTAGAGAATATTACTGTTGGACACAGGGTACTTGCTGGGTTCTGACTAATAGAACCTCTGATTAAATTATTTCAGACATTAAGAAAAATGTTTTTAGAGTAAAGGCCTTTGGGAATTATGTCAAGTGCTGAGTACACTTTTCTTGGTAAACATTCGATTCTGCCACGTCTTTTTGAGTCAGTTTTTACTTGGCAGTGCCCACTCTTGAGGAAGTTCAGGAGACTTATTTTCAAAGTCAGAAGCCTGAGTTGACTTCAGAAACCTGAAGGTGAAGTGTTCTGATGAGATACCACATAGATGGAGCTTTTTGTTTTAGCATGTTTTTCTCTAAATAAAGATTTCCTGGGACACGCTTGAAATTACAGTCTTTCAGGAGAGAAAATGTATGAAGAGGTTGCCATCAGTCTCCCTTTCTCTGTATCCTCACCCCTTAAATCTCCAGCATCTGGTGACATAGTAGGGGTGAGGAGGGCCTTGAGGGGACCATGAGTCTCTTAACCTCTCCATGCTCACTGAAAACAGACTCCAGTGTTTCTTAAATTACTATTTTTTCCCCCAATAGCCCAAAGCAGAGTCTCTATTTCTTTCTGCTTAGAAACAAACTATTTTTTAAAAAATTGTAAATGCTTCCCACGAGCAAGGTGCTGCTCTTGGTGAGAGTTTGGGAAGGGCCCCATTGGTGGATGGTACAGCGTCTCCTTGCTCCCCGGGAGTTTGTGGAACAAGAGTGGAAACACCATTTCTGTAGCTTGTACGTGCCTCCCCAGCCACACCGCTTGTGGGTGCCGCTGATGTGGAGGGCCACGGGAATGGCAACCGAATGTCACCTTAGCTCTAGATCTGGATCTGTTAGGAGTGCATTTGGCTGCAAGGGATAGAAAACAAACAGCATGATTTAAATGAAAATAGTTTGTTTTTTTTTTCTCACTTTACCAGAAGTATAGAGATTGGGTAGTTCAACGGTGTCAGAGTCAGTGACTCTTGAGTGTTTGGCCTTTTCTCAGGGTTACAAGGTGACTGTTGGGGTGCCAGGTGCCATGCAGGGAGGTGGGGGAAGGGGGCCTCAGTCCCGTCTATGCCTTTATCTGGAAACCCTTCCAGGGCTCCCTGCAGACTTCTGCAACATGGCTCTCCCGGCCCCAGGGGAGTCTGGGCCTAAATGTGATGCTGAATCCCTGTAGTACAGAACCTACACATGACATGGGTCCGGCCTTGCTGGGTGGTAGTGAGGGATGGCACTATGCAATCTACAGAGCAAACTAGCTGGCCTGTGAGAATGTAACTCAAGTACATAACAGTGAAAGGGATCACAACAGGCTCTGTGGTAGATTCATGCTGGTCGCAAATTCTTTGCTCCTTCTCCGAAGAGGTATTTAAATCTCCTCCCTGTAAACCTGGTCTGGTCTTAGTGACTTGCTTGACCAATGGAACGAAGCAGAAGACTTTCTGGACCTCCCAGATTTTGCTCCAGTATAGCTTGATTGGATTACTTGTACTTAGAGCTCCGAGCTGCCACAGAAGATGTCCAGCTGCTCCATGGCTGCCATGATGGAGAGGCTCCAGGTAAGCACTCCAGGTGAGAGCAGCAGCTGAGCCCAGCCTTTCGACTGTCCCTGTCAAGGTGCCAGATGCATCAGACCAGGCCATCTTCTAGCCGAGTGCCACCAAATAACCTCTGTTGGTACCATATGGAACAGATGAATCGCTTAGCTGCCTGTATTCCTGACCTACAAAATTGTGCAATAAAGTAACGCACAAGTTATTTTAAGTTTCTAAGTTTTGGAGTAACTTGTTGTTCAGCAATAGACAACTGGAACATGGCCACCACTTTCTGTTTCCTGTAGTCACTGACACCTTCCTGTCTTAGAAGAATATAAACCATCTTTAAATTTAGGCCAAAATGTTGGGTTAAAATTCAGCTCTTTGGACTAAGCTCTAATATTTACACATTTGGAAACTACTTGGACCTTTAGACATCTCTTTCTCTCTCTCTGTGACCCATGTGTCACAGAGGAATTTTGGATCAAGCATCTGAAGAACCCCAGGAAACGAAAGCACACTCCATGCTCAGTGTTAAATTTTCAGTGGTGGGCATGAGTTTTAAGAGTCAACCTATATACACACAAAAATACAAAGCAGTAGAAATTATACATATTGTGAGGAGATTTCCATAAGGTGTTGGTAAGTAAAGCGATGATTATGGATGGGCTTTTGGAGAGAAATCACAGTAGAAAGTCGAACAAAGACTCCAGGAATGCCTGCAGTTAGAGGCCAGGAATTCAAGGAGACTCAGCTGGGTGCTTGGAAGTTGAGGAGATGGTTTTCAGAGTTTATGTCAAGGGTAGGGGAGGGATTCCAGCAGGAAGCATTGGTGTCCCATGCCACGAAGAGACTGCAGTTCAGATAAGGCTACCAGCTTGCAGGTGCCCTCGTCACAGTTCCTTCCGACCTCAGTCGCATATGTATTGTTGGGAAAAAGACACCTTCTTGCACTAACTGTGTAATTAATTCAGTGAAGTGTCTCCCTTTTGGGGGCAGAGGCATGGCATAGTTTCATTTATTTTTTTGATAACCACAGCCAACTCTGTCTTGATGAACCGACTCCCTTTTCACTGAGCAGGGAGCCCCTGATGACTCTTTATTGCATTTCCAGTTTTTCATTAACATTGGGTTATTAGAATAGCTTAGTTCTGATTTTTCAGACTTAATCTTATTCATTAAAAAATTTTAATCTCATAATTATCCACTGTTATGAGTGTGTGTGTGTGTGTTTGTTTGTGTGTTGTATGCTTGTGTATATGGTGAGCCTGTCATCTCACACCCTCTTTGTTTCCCCTGAACTCACATCTCTGGATCGGCTGGGGCTGGCAGCAGGGAAAGGGGATGCTCTCGAGGGCCCCGTGGGTAGCTGCCTCTGTCCAGCCTGTGTTCTTTTGCTACTGGCCTTCACTGCTCTCCATCTCGCCCTAAACTGGCCTGGAGTCTTTTGGTGCTTTCCATCAAATGCTAGCTATCTGGAGGTGGGACAGGGCACTGGTTGGTTTCTCAAGGGTCCTGGAGAGAGAGGTTTCTCAAGGGTCCTATATACTCGCCTGCTTTTTAGGAGAATGTTAATAATCCCAGCATTTTACTCTTTTCTGGTGGAAGATCTTCAACATGTGGACTGCCTTCCCAGAGGATGCCTCCCATTAGAAGGGTAATAGGCTTTTCCTGAGGCCTTCATAAGTCCCAGCCATCTTGAAAAGCTCTTTCACGAACGTTACCTGATCAAATTCTCTCAATTCTGGAGGGAACAGAGGCCGGAAGGAAAGAGGTCACCCAGACACACCCATGGTCAGTGTCCTCGAGAAGATTTTCACTCTACTCCTCTGCCTTTTAGTCTAGTGTTTATTCTCCACCCCCGTACACATTTCCACAATCAATCATTTTTGCTTCTGAAAACTTCCTTGAGCCTCAACCTGTGTTTTTAAAGATGTAGTCACCAAAGTCCACTCCGTTTCCCAAATATGGCTGAACTTCAGTTTTGTGTAAACACAGGATGATGGTTTGTTTATGACAGCAGTGGCTTGGTTGCCCCTTGACTCAGTGGGACAGTGGGAGAATGTTGCCAAGAAATGGTCACTGTAAATGGTTGCACTTCTTCTCAGGGTTGTAATGGGTAGGTTGGGTATCTTTATCTTATAAAAATAGTGTAGGTGACTTCTCTGGGAGTCATTTTAAGAAAAAGTATAATCATAAAACACTCCCAGAGTAGTACAGCTATAATTTCCTGCCCACTACTCATTGCTTAGCCAGATCTCCTTGGAGCTCATCAGCTTGACATTTTATTAGCTGGAAAAATTGAGAGTCATCCACAAAGTTAGAGATTTCTCTGCGTACTCCCTCATTTTAGATCATAGAGACGTATTCGTTTATCTTGAAAGTATTCATTTATCCCCAGATTTCCTGTCTAGACTTGTGAAATGCTTACTCTTAGACTGGCTGTATTTTGAAATCATCAGATTAGAGCTGGGGCAGATCTGAAGCAGGACTAGAATCCAGGGGAGATGATGAATTCTAGAAGAGGTAGTTTATCAAAACTTGGGATTTCTACTCAGGGAGGGGGAAAATGGGCATGATAAGCATATACAATCATAAGGTATTTAAATCAGATTTACTCAACATACTGGAACATACTAGAGGATGCCACCTGATGTTTGACAGAGACAAAGACAATGAAATGATTATTTAAATATCATTAAGGAAATGTATGGAAGTCATTCATGAAGAGGTGGCACATACAAAATACCAAAAGGTTCAAATAGAGTCTGAGTGATTCTTTCCACGTTAATAAATACATATCTACAAGATAATTTTTAGTGGTACAAATGATATTCCTTTTGGGTCGATGTGCTAAAAATCATTTAATTAGTCACTACCATAGTGCATCAAGTCGTTTCCAGTTTTCAATTATATAAAGAAATATATAATTGAAATTATATATTTTCAATTATATCCTTGCCTCTTCTGACACCTGTCTCATTCCAGCAGGTCCTCAAACAATGTCGTTTCGTTATAACATTGATGAGATGCCGTAGGAAGTTAATTCATGTTTGTTCGTATCAGTTAGCCAGTGGTAGAACTGGTTTTATAATATGTCTTTTCACTTGAAGTTGCAGAACCTACTGACGATGTTAAGTGAAGAACTACTGTATTTCTTTATGCTAAATTCCCAGAAATGAAGCTGCTGTGCCTTTCAGGGGCGTCAGGTAAAGTGTCCTCAGAAAGGTACCACCTATTTACATTTCTACCAGCAGTGATGCAGATGCCCAGTTCTCCATACTCTTGCCATTGCTAGGAAGACATTTTTCTTCCAGAGAAACTCAAGGTCAATGAGCCGCTAACCCCGGGAAGTGGAAATCACTCAGAAAGTGCTTTTTAAGAGTGCAGACCGGGGCAGAAAAGTGGATAGCATCCTCATTTCCCCCCAATTTCTGGTGTTTGCTTTCTCACATTAAACTTGCAGATGAAATATGTTCAGTGTTTGGAATCAGCTATTTAATGGCTACCATTAAAGGATGCCATTAAAGGATGCCATTGATACCATCAAACTCTGGAACCCTCAGCCTGTGAGTTTAGAATTGGGTGCCACTCGACTGAGGGGAGCCTTGGAACATGGCCCTGAGGGGATAATGCCCTAGGGGACTGCAAGCCTGGCCTGCCCAGGATGGTTAGTTTTTGGGCAGACAAGTCGTTCCTGAGTCAACTTTTCAGCTTCTGAGCAACAAAGAGGTGGCTAAGTGACACATTCTTTTTTAAAAAAATTAATTTATTTATTTTAATTAGTTTCAAGTATACAGTACATTAGTTAGACATCTATATAGTTCATAAAACGATCCCCCTAATTGCTCCCTTCCTCCCCTGGCCTTCCACTTAGCCAACACATTAAAAAGTGATACATTCTTGCCTGAGCAGGGACTTCCCTCAAATCCTGGAAGAACCTGAGTGTAAAATAGTGATTTTAATAGAAATTTTAATAAAAAAAATTACTCTCAGAAGCAATTTCTGTACTAGACATTGAGCAAGAATGGTGGACCAGAGTGTCTGGGAGAAGGCATACGCGAGATACTGAGGATGAAAGGTTTTGTTTACATCTCTACAACACCCTGTGCTCTGAGATCTTCTCTGCACCTACAGCCTCTTCCTTCTACCTCAATTCATTTTACGTTTTTAAAAAACCTGGCAACAATTTTAGCCTCAAAATTGTCCTTCACCTCTCACTGTTCTATCTACTTCCTGGACCTCTCCAGAATGCGCCAGACCAAGGAGATGATGTGGTGTGCAGTGGCTAATTAAGTACCAGGGTTCAAATCCCAGCTTAGCCACTCAGGCACTGTGACAATGGACAGGCTCTTAAAATCTCTGCCAACTAGGAGGATGATGCTTCTCATAACATGGCTTTGGGGA
This sequence comes from Pteropus vampyrus, assembly GCF_000151845.1. NCBI lineage: Eukaryota > Metazoa > Chordata > Mammalia > Chiroptera > Pteropodidae > Pteropus > Pteropus vampyrus. The sequence goes on from NW_011888941.1 coordinate 759,316, forward strand.
TGAAATTAAATGAGGTAATATACGGTGAGTGTCTGTCACAGAATAAATGCTCCTTAAATTGTAGTTATTATTAGATGACATCAGTGATGATTTCCAACCCTGGGTCACTATGAACCTAGGTTCTGGGAGGGCACAGTGCCCCTCACAGCAGGTGCTGATGTGCGCTACCCAGATGCAAGCCTTGCTTGCTGCAATAACCTCAGTTACTCATTGCAAACCAATGGTGACTTTTATGTGCCGAATAGATTAGGGAGGGTGTGTGAAGACAGCTCCAGTGGTTAGTACTCTACGCCTGGAGAATACAGTTCTGCAAAGCTATTAAAAAAAGATATCTTTAGAGTAAAATTGGACTTTGCCCCCAGTTTCTGGAGGAGGAGAATCATGGAAAATTTAAAAATGATACATGATCCCACAGAGCAGGGAGTGACCTCGCAGAACGTGTCCCCACGGGTGGCACGAACTGAAGAAGGGGGTTGGCCAAGGATGTAGAAGAAGTTGGGGAGAGAGCATTGTGGCAATGTGTGATCAGAAATCACTGGGAACATCCTGGACTTTTCAAGGTCACCCTCAGGGAAAACAATCCCCACAGTGTCTCACAGCTTTGACCTGGAGTCACCACACCCGAGCCCACTCCAGGCTATGTCACCTTATCTCTGAGCATCTACTTTCTATTGGAATCTTGGTCCAGCAGACGAGCCCCCTATTTCCAAATCTTGGTGGTCTTTCCTTTTCTTCTTTCCTATAGTTTGGCTAGGGGCAAGAAAGTAATGAACTCATGCTTTTATGCTTCAGTAGTTTATACTGAACTCAATTCATCCATTCAACAACTTGTGTGAAAGGCAGGGCATCTCTTACTACACCCACTTAACTGAGGTTTAAATAGTTCAGAGAACTAAGATCCCAAGCTCCTGCCCAGTTTCTGCTCGTTTTACCACGAGTTTCATCCTGAGGAGAGCTGAGATTTTGCCAGCTGGTAAAGTTCACGTATCGCCATTGTAGAAAGCATTTGCCTTTTGACAGCCGTCTTCAATGAATGCTGCTGTTAGAATTTTAGAGCGAGATTTGGTGGGAATTTTCCTGGGCCCTTCAGATCATGAGACTGTTTATTTACCTCTGTAGGTGACTTGGGTGGTGAACTGCAATGGCAGGTCAAGGAAATGGTCAAGTGAAAGTAGATGTTGCCACAGAATGGCTCGACCTCCCCACATATATTATTAATTATTATTATTATTTTTTTAGCACTGAATAGCAGTAAAACTTTTGAGACAGCTGACCTAAATTTTGAATGTGATTCCAATGTTCTTGAAGTGATGAGAACTGATACGCTTATGCTTCAGGGAGATACAATGGAAAAGAAGAGAAGAGAAGGTGACTTTAGCCCAGAAGTCGCTGGACTTCAAAGAAACCTCAGTATGTCGAACCCGGCAGAAGAGTCCTCACAAAGAAACATTTATCAGGTTGCTTTTAGATTGGATTTGATTTAAATAGGAGTAAAGGCACAGATGTACTATTTATTTATTTATTTTTTAGGTTTGGTGTTTGTTTGATTGCATGTGAGTTTCCAAGAGCAGAACTCACATCACAATGGACCATGGGCAAAAGGGGTTTGACTTAAGATGGCGCAATTTGGGATCATGTCCAGGAGCCAATTAGATGGTGAGGTGGAGGTCGGTGGCAGTGCTTGTCAATGGTAACTGAGGAAGGTGTTTTGTCCAGTTCTGGAGGACTCTGGCTGTGCTTCGTTAATGCTGCAAGAAGATTGTCTGGAGGTGGCTGCAGGCTCTGTGTTCTCTGCCTTGTCTGGGCCCCCCGTGTCTGCTTCTGTGTGCTGGCTGCCAGCTATGGAGGGGTGTTTTCAACTCCTCTTGGAAGAAGAAATAACTTCTGGAATAGTGTCCAAGCTGAAAAGGATTCTCCCTAATTTGGTGGAATAACAGTTGCCACACACACTCTTATGGGTAACATCGCTAGATGCCGTTCCTGACATCCAGGGTTCAGGGCTTTCGTGTTTAAGCCCGTTTAGCCCCATTTTAGGTAGATGACACATGTATTGCTGATGGGGCTGTGTTCTTCAGACAAGAATGAACGTGCGGCATGTCAGCACCTAACGAGGGACTGGTAGGCGAGTGAATATGTGCAGTGGGTGTGGGCCCTGGTGGAGTCTGGCCAACACGAGTTTGCGTCAGCATTTACAAGTGGAGATTGTTTGGGGCTAGAACCAGAGTGATTACCTAGACTTATTGACTTGTGGAAGAGAAGCCTACCTACAGATACTGATGGTGCGTCAGCCTTAAACATTTCTGAAAGGATGCATAAGAGAATGATAGGTGTGGCTATCTCTGGGAAGGAGGACAAGTGTACTGGGATGGGAATGGTACCACTTTTCAAAGCATTGTTTTACTGAATGCACGTATTCCTCTTCTATTTCGTTAACCAGACTGACTTTCTCTGGCTGTATGAGGGATAACAGTGTGATCTTAGCCACATATCACTAAATGTTGCTAAATTTCATGTTTCTTATTTGTAAAGCAAAAAATTTGAGTTAGAGACCTTTTAATTTCTTTTCTGGCTCCTTCTAAGGATTCATGTAAAGACTAAAGTACTTTAAGAAGTTGGTTGTGCCTCAAAACAATTTCCCATCTCAGATGTTTAAGTTGGCTATGAGGCCTGCACAGTGTTTTTAACCCCTCAGTACTGTTCCACCAAACAATGGAGATGTCTAAAGGTCAATCACACATACTTCCCAGTCCCTAACCATGACCAGAAAGGGAGACTGGGTATCACTTCCAGTAGATCCAATAGATGCAACAGATCTTCCTGCTTGTGTGGATGGGTGGGACTATTTAAATCCTTTTAAGTCAAACCAAAAACTGGGACTCAGGCCAACAGCTGAAAGAAGCCAGTAGCTGATCAGGATGCGTGAAGTCTTCTGTGATCCCTCATCAAGTGGCCTTGTTTACAGAAGCGCGCCTCATGCTGGCCATTGATACTAAAACAGTGCTTTTGAAAGCCACTGTTGAGTCAGAGCTGGCTGGCATTCTTCAAAAAAAAAAAACAACAAAAAAAAAACAAAACACTTCTGGAATGTAAATATTCATGTTTTACCAAAGCCGAGGAGCTTAAGCAAATATTAAATAATTAGATTGTCATTTCTTCCCTCAGCGGAGGACTTTAACTAGAGGGAGTTTATTTTTAAAGTCCATTTGAGGCAAACTAATAAAATGAGGTTGATTATGGGGACATAAATATATTGTTTAGGTTTTTGGTTTTGTTTTCCAAAAAATTGTCTCCTATATTTTTTAAGTATGAGGAGGGTTGGGGTAGTGGGCTCATGGATCACTTATTTGCCACTCTCAACTATTCAGAATAGAGGTAAGGGTCTGAAATGGGGTGAAAAATATGTTCTGGATGGCTAAAATACGTGTTGTCCTACTTGTCTATTGATCTTTAACAAATTTCTGAAAATTCAGTTCTGAAAATTCAGAACTAATACATGATAATCATGTATTAGCTCACAGCCAGCAAGGCAGGAGTATTTGGCTGTGCTGGCTCAGGCCTTTTTTAAAAAAAAATTATTTTTATTATTAGTTTCAAGTATACAGTACATTGTTTAGACATTTATGTGGTTTATAAAATAATCCCCCTAGTTGCTCTTTCTCTCCTCTGGCTCTCCAACTAGCCGTTACATTAATGCTGACTGCATTCCCTATGCTGTGTTCCCCATCCCTGTGAACATCTATCAACTACTAATTTGCACTTCTTTAACCCTTCACCCCATTCTCCCAGACCCGCAAGGTCCTCTCCTCTGGCAGTCATCAGATTGTCCTCTACATTTGCAAGTCTGTTTTCGATTAGTTTGTTCTTTTTGTCCCTTCGATTTTGCATATAAATGAAATCGTTGAGCCAGCATACCATATGATTTCAATTACATACTGGCTCAGGTCTTTCATGGGGTTGCAGCCAGGGCTGCTGTCATCTTAGGGCTTGACTGGGGCTGGAAGATTGGCTTCCATGATGACTTGTGGCTGGAAAGTTGATGCTGGCTGTCAGCAGGGGACCTCAGTTCATCCCCATGTACACTCCCCACAGGACAGCTTGAATGAATTCATGACTTGGCCGCTTGCTTCCTTTAGAGTGTGTGATCCCAAAGGCCATAGTGAAAGTTGCTATGCCGTTTATAATTTAGCCTTGGGAATCATCTACCTACTGTCATGTCCTCAGGTCAGCCCTGATTGAATAGTTTAGAGACAAGGACATAAATACTAGAAGATGAGGCTTGTTTGGTGTGGGAGGGTCATCTTGGAGGCTGGCTACTGCGGCGTTATAACATCCCTGTGTAAGATGCAGGAGGACCTGCAGATGTGAATCGGCCCCGTTCAGGACCCATTTTTGAGGCCGCTGCTCTCTTGGACTGCTCTCTGTATGCCCTGGGTGGGCCTACAGACATTGCCACCACACTGTTCAGCTATGCCTCCTCATGAGTACCTGAGGAAGTCCTTGGGCTCAGGACTTTATAATAACTACAAAGAGATTTGAGATTCAAGTTCAGATGGTCACAAGTCCACACTCTATGTGTATGTCCGATTGTAATAATGCACGTGTGTAGACTCATCTTGACATTCACTACCAGTATGTCCTCTGACATTTGCTGCCCTAGGGAGCTGTGGCAGTGTGTCTGTCCCAGCTGGTCCTCTTCTTTGGTTTGACCTTGATGGCTTCTGCATCTCACATGATCCCTTTTGTATCACACTTTCAATTTAGCTGTTATACTAGTTACTGCGCATTGCTCAATGATCATCTTACATGGACTGAGTCCTACACACAAAATCCCATAAACTCCATTAACTGGGTCTCTAGCACTCTCATTGCCTGTGTCCTCACTCTTTCATTCACTAACCTGTGACTGTGTGCCCACTCCGTGTGGGAGGTGGCATCTGCTGACAGCCAGGCTCACTCTGCTGTTGGCTAGTGTGCGATGTGCAGGATACCGCAGGGTTTGCGCTAGGTGGCTGCTCCATCAGACTAGGCTCTTCTAATGGCTTCCACGAAACACCCTTCTACAAAGTTCCTCCTACAGCAAAGGGGGATGAGACTGAGAAGCGGCGCTCCCGTAGGAGAACAATGCTCTCTGGACTAACCCCTGGAAAGGTCCGCCTTATTGTCCAGTGGCTCCTCCTCTGTGGTTTCCCATGTTCCCACATTCTCTCAGCTGCAGACACTCAAAGGCTGGTGGCCTTTGAGGGACTTTGCTCCTTCCTTGACTTTTTGGTCTTTCCACAAAGGATGCCTTTGGTCCTCTCCACGAGCCTATGTGTCTTCTGACACTTGTGTATGTGGCTTCCCCAAACAGAGAGGTTCCAATTAGCCCCTTTAAAAGGAGGCCTCACTGCTTGAAGCAGGTAGCATGACAGTAATGTGAAGAGTCCATAAAAAGAGGCTGAAGAAATAGAAGAACTGCACAAAGCAGAAGTAAATACTCAGAGTGTCCTCCTGGGGACCTTCAGGGCAGGGCTGGTTGCCCCACATGGCTTGTTAAGAGAAGCAATAGAGCCCACACAATCCCTGGTCTACTGGGCAGGGGCCTCACCTTGTAAAGATCTGCAAAGGGCCTGGGGACAGGGACTATGAGACTGTGTGAAAAAGGGTGCTTTCTGTTCAGTAAAGTGACCAGGATGGAGAGGGGAGAGCTCAGCGGTGATGACAGCTTGTTCTTCTGTTGGACTAACTCAGCTGTCAGTTAAACTACTAGACTGGGAGGAAATGAGCCTCCAGGATACCCAGAGTTTTCACCTGGCAACGTTGTCAACAACTGGGGAGGGGAGTCATTAGGATCTGTTTTGATGTGGGCTCTAGGAAGTCACCAGGAATTGACTGGTCAATTGTGTAGTCTCCTTGGAGGGGATGGTTTGATGAGTGTGTGTGTGTGTGCACGAATCAGGGTGGTCATGACCTGTATATCCGGAAGTGTTTTCTTCCTCCCCAGTTCAAATTTTACAGAGACATGAGGACACCTGAGTGCTGGCCTTATTCCTTCTCCTGCTAGTGGAGGAAGAGTTTTCTAGGCTTTCCCCACCGAGCGCTCAGGCCATCTTTAAGCCAAGCACCAGAACACTTGTTTAAATACTCCAGTTACCTGAAGGGGAGGACAAATGAACAATTTGGTTAATACATAATTCTATGTTTGCAATAGGTCCATGGGGAGGGGAAGTACAAGCCGCAGGGTTTCACTGCGTGGTAATCGAGGCGCAGATGTGTTGAGTCTCTGACAGCACAGAGGTCCCCGGGATCCTCCCATTCAGTCTTTCTGGCTTTTAAATCAGAGAGCCTGGTGTGAACCTAAGAGTCACTTGGTTGCCCAGCCACTCATGCGTAGACTTTTTGATGTGGACAAGAGAATCTAACATTTTTGGCTGCCAACTCTGACCCAGGCACCTGTGCAAACACTATTCCCAGTA
>NW_011888941.1:767025-775517 GCF_000151845.1 Pteropus vampyrus
CGGGATGAGGCAAAGGCCCAGCCTTTCGACCCCCATTGAGTCTGCACCCCTGTCGCCCTGCAGGATAACTGTGTGCTATGGCCCTGCCGTTGCTGGGCACCGGGCTGCAGGTGAGTGTGTAGAAAGATAGAGAAGTTCAAGAGGCAAAGGCTCTGGCAGGTGAGTGGGCTCTGGGTTCAGGTCTGAGCTGTTACCAGGCAGTGTATGTGTAAACTTGGCCTTGTCACTTCCTCTCTCTGGGCCTCAGTTTTTCCCTCCTGTGAAATATGAATATCCCTAAGGGGTCCATGAGTTCCTTGCAGAGCCAAATTCCATGATTTATAATCATGGGGCAATAGAATTCGAGAGCTGTCATCACAAGCCAGTGTCATCCTAATGGCCCACCTGTTACCTCACGGTGGAGGATGATCATGTAGTCTTGACTCTATTCTGATGTGAGGAGGTGAGAATGAGGATTTGCCGCTAACACACTTGCCAAATGGATTTCTGTCACCTCGTCCAGCTGAGACCCACAGTAAACTGGGCTGGAGGTACACAGTAAGATCTCTAATTCTAGTGCCTTCCTTGCCTAACTATATGATCTTAGGCACAAAACTGTGACTTCCACCCTCTTGGGATTTCTCTGTCAGACTGTGTACCATGCACCGCCACAGTCAAGACTGTGAGGACAGTGTTGGCCGCACGGTATTATTCAGCCCGTGGTTATGATAACGCCTAACGTACTCCAAGCAAACTGAGGACGGCACAAGAGTCCTGGCCTGGCGGCAACAGCAGGCCTGAGATGAAGGCTGTGGTTGAATGAGCCTGTCCCTAATGAACAGCTTAGTGAGCATGTGCGAAACAGCAATTACATATTCCGGAAACTATTTGACTTTGGTTTCTTGGAAATGTTTTTATAGCTTCACAGCAATAAATATTTTCCCCTTTTTGGATTAAAAGGCTGAGTGGGTCCACTAACATTCTGTCTTTTGAAATGTTTCCTTTGGATAGTGTTCAAAACAGCAAAATCCGATTATACATCTTATAATGGAAAGTCCCTGTTTGACTCTATTTGACCCGGGATTAACTTTTAATTTAGATTGAATGAACAGGCAACTTTTGTTATCAACATATTTATAAAGGTAATATTTCAAAATTTCTCATTTATGTGTTTTTCACTGAGGTTACTTTGAGGTTTTTTTTGGATCATGGTCAAAATATCCAGATGAACAAAAATCTTTACACATAATTCTCCTTTTTGTAACTAAGCACTTCTATTAGTAAATATATTTTTTAAATTTGCAAATGACAACCCACTTCTAAGTAGTATATGAAAGAAGGAGGGGGGAGGGGAAGAGGGAGAGAGAGAGAGATTGAGATTGAGAGAGAGAGATAGAGAGAGAGACATTGACTATTGGTTCATAAAACAGTAAAGTAAAACCTAGGAACAGAAGAGCTGCAGGCATGGTTAAATCCAGGATTCATCAAGGTTGCTTTATCTTTGTGTCTCTTGGACAAATGGGTCCTCTTCACGTGGCAGGCATATTGGCCACAGGAAGCACATGGTGTACCTCATATTTGCACAGCAATCTATATGAGGAGAGATTATCTCCCCTGATATTTCTGGCTGAAAAAGCCCAGGGAAGACTTGTCCAGCTGGTGGTGACCTGTGCTCTTCTCTGGACCAGTCACTGGCCATGTTCACAGTGTAACCTGACTGATCAGGCTGGGGTGGCATGCCCTCGTTCATTCTACAACTCAAACAGTGTCTTTGTAGCACTGTTTCTTCATTTCTAAAAATAGTGAGAAGAGTATTCTGGTTTATTTATTAAGGCTGTCATGCAGGTAAATTGTTTGGGGGTTGCTTTCCCTCAAGTGCTTGACTTTCTGGGAGTGCAGCATTGCATGAGAATCAAAGGTATATACAGACACAGACAGTGTCAGTGAGATGTTGGCTGATCATAACTCAGGCAGGTCATCTCTCCGCGGGATTACCAGAGAAGGGGAAACTGGGTCCTCTTCCCTTTGGAGATTTTGCCTTTCTAAATTTTTGAGTCCCCATTATTGTACTCAGACCCAAAAGTAGAAAAGTAGGTTGAAATAAAAGGCTTGGAATTTATTCTTGAAAAAAACCCCAAGCCCTTCATCAGTCAAAATCAAGTACATTCAACTGAAATGTGGTGATCATTTGCATCAGTGGACTTACACTCAACGTCATGCTGCTTCGACAAATGGCTTGTTCGATACAGAGGCTGTGGTGGTAAATGATTCTTTTATCTGTTCAGAAATGAGGGGGTGGACTCACCAGGGACGCCTCCTGAGTTAGGAAAACCCCTTGAGAACCAAAATGAGTCATGTCTTTCTCAGGGCTATGCTGACAGCTCAGTGATTTGGTGTCAATTGAAATTCCCCTTTTCGTGAGATTGTCCTTAAAGACTGGGAAAAAAATGATTGGGGAAAATGAATAACCTAATATCTTGATTCCTCAGAGGCGTGAAATGATTCTATCTGTGTCATCTCACTTAGAGAGGCAGACAGCCCTGTGCTCTGTTTGTAGGTGGAGAAGCTGGGGTGTCACCTAAGCCACTTGGCCAATGTCACATGCTAGTTGGGGTCCAACTAGAACCCAGACTCCTTCTCTGGGCTCACAGCCTCAGACACATTTGCACATAGCTTCAATTGTAAATTTGGTGTAATTTATTTTCACAGCTTCTTTAGGAAACAAAGCTTCACACCACACACCCTAAAATTTAAAAACTCACCTAACCAGTAAGATCTTACTCTTTTACTCCCTTCAACGGTCTTCATGATCTCTCTACAGATCTTCTGTGTTCTACTCCCCTGTGTACTTCTGAACAAATAGTCACTCTCCCTGCTGTCCAACGACCTCTTTTCAAATGTACAAGATCAGCGTTCACTTGTGAACAGCTCTTCGAAGTTTGTTTACTTGTGAGTGCAAGGCCTTCCCTCCCCTGTGGGTCACAGAACAATTACTGGAAGGTTAGTGAAAGGTGATTCTTGGCTTTGAGTCCACATGAACGTGTGGGCTAACATCTTTGCTGTGGTGTCCCTGGCTTCTCAGTGGAGGGAGTTTCTTAATTTCTTCCTGCATGAGGATCCCCAGTACATAGCCAAAGCCATATTTCAAAATTCTGACTCTGTGATGCTTTCGGAAAATGAACTGAGCCTCTTTTCTCTTGGCCCCCTTTCTTCCCAGTGGTTTCTCCTCCTCAGAGTTTAATGTGGCTGAGTGTTGGGCTCCGGACCCTCAGCGCACTTCACTGGCACCAGGATCCTGCTGAGATGACAATGACATGGGCACCACTCACTCTCAGGCCTCTTCTGTCTGTAATTTCATGATCTGGAGCTTTCCCTGCTGAGGCAAGTCCATCTGCCCCATATTTAACTGACTTCACTAAACTTCTTGTTTTTCGCCTGTAAAATGGGGACAGTGCGTTGTACTCAGTGTGAGGATCAAATGAGAGAAAACCCATAGAATTTTAGAGGGACTGCCGTCCTCTCCTCCAGCCTTTCCGTCAGGCAAGGGGAACCCCCCCCTGCCTCCTCTTTAATGGGCCAACAGGTTGCCTGCAGGCAGACAACTAACTACAGTCCAGGGACTTATAAGATCTGGACGCATCACTTCATCTGACCCTCACGGTGATCCTGTATGGGTGTTATGGCGGTCATCCCATTTTTGTCAATGAAGAATCAGAGATTAAGAGGCAAAGGGACTTCTCCTTTCCAAACCTGTCCTTCCCATTACGGCAGAACCGCTTATAAATAATTTATTCATAAAATGTTATAGTTCTTCAGGAAACAATTTAAAGTTGTAAAGAGTCTCTGAAAATGTATAATGGGCTATTAGTATCTCTAAGCTAATTGAGGCAAAGAAAGATTGAATAATAGTTCTATCTTCATTGTTCCCTTATGGGGATACTGGACTTGTCAAGATTTGGGCACATCTGGTGACAAGATGCTGGAAATCAGAGGCATGCTAGAAGGCCGCTTTCTTGCCAGAGGCAACAATGTTCCAGCTGAGCTTGAACATCTGCTTTTCTCAGGCTCATTTTTATTTTCAGTGGTGAAGGTGACCACTTTCCCCTCTGGCCCGTCTCTGTGCAACTTGAAGTGGTGAAAACTCTGGGCGCATCTAAGCCTTGGCACTGAGACATAGGGAGAGAGTAGGAAGGTCAGAGATTTGGGAATCAGAACAACCATGTTCGAAGACCAGACCTGACATTTAATAGCTGTGTGATCAGAGTCATTTTTAAAATCTCTCTGGGTCTCACTTTTCTGTTTTGTAAAATGGGTTTATTATGTCTACATTGCATGGTTATCGGGGGGGATTAAATGAGATTAAGTCACAGAAGACAGTTAAGAAGTGATCACTGATGTCTTCAAGCCTCGAACTTCAAGCTCTCTCCCTCCGTTCCCCACCTTCTCCCTTTCCCTCTTCCCTTCCTCCCAACTCTTTCTGACTCCCTTTCTCCCCAACCTAATTCTATACCCCTTGGACATTTATGTGGCATCTCTGGGTCTCCTCAACTGTAAGGGAGAACTAATAGAGTTGTTTCAACAATCAAGATGGCTAAGCGAATGCTCTCCATCCCAAATGCAGTTCCCCTGTTCTCTGCAGGGGTGAGCTGAGTTAGGAGCTGAGGTGCCCAAGTCATCCTCTCCATCTTGATGGTTTCTCCGAGAAGCTTGTCCTGCCATCAAGACTGGCTGTAGATAACAATTGTTACCACTGTAGATAACAATTGTTACCACTCCCGAAGAGTGCGTCATGGTGGTTAAATAATTGTCACCTGGGGGATTTGGCTTGACACCCCCCTTTCTCTGTTCTGAGTCTGAGTGAAGACTCAGAACAGAGAGTAGAGAGGACTTAAGGAAACAAAGTCCAGAGAAGTGAAGTGACTTGTCCAAGACCCCACAGCTAGTCTGTGCTTGAACCACGATAAAGAATTCTGGGGGACAAACGGCGGCAACCTCTGAATAAATATTTGGAATGATGCATGTTCTCTTCTGGTTTTCCTTTGATTTGAGCTCAATGTCATAATGGTGTCTGATTGGACTGTGATGTGACCACTGGAGTCACTCCCAGAGCAGAATTGGCCTCTGCTCGGGCTGTGTGTCGCCGGGCTAGAAGGACCTCTAGATGCTTGGGAGCAGAGAGCTGGAGACCAGTCTTGCTTCACGCCGCCATATTTTCTTGGGTACTTCAGGTTTTCCTAGGTATAACCTGAAATGGTTTTTATGCCTCTGGAATTGGAATCGTTTGGTTGAAAGAAATTTATATTGTCACCAAAATACAGAAAAGAAAATGCAAAGTTCCTCTGGTTGAAGTCGGGGAGGAAAGGTGGGAGCCTCTCCCTCTGGGCACCTCGGGGCACGTGAAGAAGCCCTGGAGTTTCTCAGAACAGAGTCTGAAAACCGCTGGATCGGGGGCTCTGTTGGACCTTCTGGTTGTGTACGTGCGTGAGACGTGAGGAGGATGTTAGCAGAGACCTGCCCCTCTCCAGCGTCCTCCCAGGAAGGTACATCTGTCCCACGGGTCAGCAGACTCTCTTTCTTCCTTTATTTCCTACCCACGTGCTAAGATGGTGGGTTTCAGGGTAAACGGAAGGTTATGCCTTGGCCCTTTTCCTCAGAAAACTTATCCTTAAACTTTCAGAGTGAGTCCTCCATGAATTCTTGATGAATAGATGAGAAAATGTCTTTGAGCTTTACAAAAGCCAGGTATGCCTAGAGCCCAATCCTCAGTAAGATAGACTTGACTTTGTGTCCAGAGCATATGTCCGTATACATATGTATGTAACTGAAAACCTGGAAATATTCTATTCTCTCTGTTTCATTTTTTCAAAAATGCTGGTAGTGACCCACTGAAGTGTTTTCATAACCCATTAATGGGTTATGATGCAGAGAATGCTGGTGAGAGTATGTTCAGCTCACACCGGGCTTACAGTTAGGTCTCTCTTGATACATTAGGTGTCAGCAAATGAGGCCCTCAGGCCAACTATGGTCTGTCTCCTGGTTTTGTATGGCCCAGGGGCACTGGGTGAGCACTGTGAGCCTGACTGGGGTGACCCTTGCACCCCTGTTCCCCACTCTGCTCCTAGTACCTGCTGAGTTCCCAGTCTGGGAATTGGAGACTTCGCTTCCAGTCAGCTACCCAAGGAGAGACACCTGGGTTCTCCAGGAGGAAAGGGTCTGGGTGTAACCAGGCAAAGAGGAATCAATGATGGGGGTCGGGTCCCCTTCATCTCCTCCATCCTGCTGATATGGCCCAGGCCCTCTCCCCTGCAGATTGCTCTTCTCCCTGAGACTCTCTCCAGCAGGTGCGTCTGGACTCAAACTGTGCCCACCACCCAGAGTAAATATATGTATTTGATTCTTGTCTGAAATATTTACTAACTAGTATTTTAGAGGAAAAGGTTTCCCACCCCAGTGCTATATGATGATGAGCTACTCATACATAATCCTATAAAGACTCAGCCACTTCAAATAACAATGAACAATAGTATTAGCTACCATTTATTGAGGCTCAGAAAGGGTTAGTAACTTGCCTAAGGTCACATAGCTTGTAAGTGGCAGAGCGGTATTTTGCAGCGACATTTTGGCAGGAGGAGGGAATAAACAATGGACTGGATTCCTTGTCATGCTGAGAGCATGTGACCCTCTCCTTCCAACTTGGCTTCTCCAGGAACCACCCTCATTGCTGGGCAGCTCTGTGTCCTGTCCTTCCCGGTGAGCTTGTTCTGGGGCGGCTGCCAATGCTTCTTTTTAATTATTGGGTCCTGCATCAGCACTGTGGCCAGAAGCTTCTATCTTTCAGGCATTTTCTTTCCTGTGTGGCCTCCCAGATTTAGTGGTTCCTTTGCGACTTGGCTAATTCCCTTCCGGAAACTTAGGTTTCCTCTTAAACTTCACTTCGTAGTTGAGGGAGGAGACCACTGTTTTTAAGTGCTGCTGAGTTCAATTTCTGGCATGCCGGCATTAACAAGCCCCCTGCCTCTTGACTGCTCCTGACTCATCTTAACAGAGCAGACACATCGCACTAGCTGGGCATCGTTCAGGAATGCGCTGTTCAGTGGGTTTTCCAGGAACCAGAGCTCACTGTTCTAAATGCTTTGGAACATTGTAGCCTTTTTGTGAATTAATCTTTATAAAATAAATTACACTGTGCCCTGGATTCTTAAGCACAGCTCATCATACACGTGTAATCTTTTCCCAATAGCTTGGTGGACCTATTAGAAACATGAACTATTGTCCAGGTTGTGCAGAAAAGCAGAGTAAAGTGGTGGCAAACTGCGTGGCTTTGTGAGAGTCACATAAAATCTTGAAGCTTTCGTTTCCTGAGCTGTGAAATGGAAATGGTAGTATTGCTGTAGCATCTAGGGTGGGGGAAATAAGGCGACTATTGAGAAACCTTTGGCACAGCGACTGGTACATGGTATGCTCTGACTAGGTGATTGATGCTATGATTCAAACATCATCCCACCGCTGGGTTAGCAGTTGTCAACCTGGACTATGTACCAGAATCCCTTGGGGGAGCTTTTAAAATATGATGCTGGGGGCTACCCAAGGTCAACTGAATTAAAACCTCTGGGGCTGCTCCTGCTGCAGCATCAATGCTTTTGTTCTGATTTGTTATAATCTATGCCTATCCCCACTCTGGCCCCCACAATCCCCAGTCTTTCTCAACTAGAGCTGGGACCAGCGTTTCCGGGTGTGTCCCGCAATTTGCTCCAACAATAAATGGTCCCTACCTGTTGAAACTTTGAGAATTTATTTATATTTTAGAGTTTTTTTTTCCTGCCTCTTCATGCTACTGCTCTTAAGAGCAGCTAATATTTATTTAGGACTTTACCACATACTTCCTGTGCCTTGGTCAGCCCTTCCACTGGCACTCCCACCTAGTCCCAGGTGCCCAGGGAGCACGATTTAGGGAGGCCCTCACTCTCAGGACCCTGCAAGTGCCTGTAGTGTGCGTGCTGCCTTCAGTTTTGGGCCCCGGGCACCTGTTTGCCTCTCTCTAGCCCTGGCCCACCCCACCGACTTTCCCCCTCTCTATCCCCCCTCCATTCTTTCTCTGACTGGAATTTGCGTCTGTTTTGTTGGTTGCACATAGTAGGTGCTCATGAATGCATCAGCCATGGTCCCCAAGGGAACCCTGTGCCTTAAATTATCACTATGCATCATTCCTCTTTTACAGATGAGGAAAATGAGACACTGAAAGCCTGAATAATTGGCCCAAGGTCCCCAGGAAGAGTCTGAGGTCTTGTCATTTGCAGACTGCCTCCTGATTTCATCAGCCCCATTCCTGGAGGGGCTCTGGCTCCTAATGGGCTGTTCTACCCAGGAAACGAGGAGTCACACTTAAAAAAAGAAGAGTGTGATTAGTAAATAAGCTCTGAGTGCCTCAGAAATGTGATTTCCTCTCTTCTTCCTGCCTGTTGAGCACAGCTATTATTTTTCAACAGATAAAGCTGTGAGATCAGAAAGTCTGA
>NW_011888941.1:776447-832365 GCF_000151845.1 Pteropus vampyrus
AGGGCTGCTTGTTCCTAATTGTTAGGACCCATGGCCGGGCACTGAGGGAGGGTCTTTTTACTGGATGTCTTAAAAGGCATTAGGCTAGGTCTATGCAGCACAGAATGATTCGGGTACTTCAGGGCCAACAATGGGTGTGGAGCGAGTAGATGATGTGGTTCTAGGAAGTAAGAGGGGCTCTTGCCCATGGAGACCTCTCTCCCCGGTCTGACGCTCTCATTTCTGGACTGGAGTACGTAATGGAGGAGGAAGGGGGTATACTTTGGCAGGGGGTGGCTATGTTTCCAGGAAGCCCGATATAGTGCAGATGTGCCCCACAGAGAGCCTCAAGGCAAGTTTTGTTTTGACTTTGGTAAAGGGCAGAGATAAAGAACATGGGATACTGTTGGTTGTATCACTGGACACAAGACCACCCACTCCTCCACTGCGGCCCTCTTCTCCATCATGTCCTGAGCGATGGTCTGGCCACTGACCAAGTCGACACTTCATGGTTTATCCAACTTCCCAGTGCTCTCAGTCTTCCAAAGCACGATTATAGCTGCTCCTAAAACATGTGTTAGATTTGCGTGCTTCCCTGTGTCTCCACGGCCTTAACCCAGACCCCATCATGCTTTGGGGGACCATGGTTCCAGCCCACTAACTGGTCTCCCTGCTTCCAGTTTCACCCCACCCTACTCCTCCCCCCAACTCTGTAGCCAGACTGTCCTTCCGAAGCACTGGCCTCTCCCCATCCACTGACAACAGCAGTGATCTGTGACCGTCTGTTACCCCTGCGGCATGGGGAGGGTCCAGCTCAGAGGGAGCGCCCCTCCCAGGTACTCTTGGCCCCTCAACCCCTCCTCTTCCGCCCTCCTTTAAGAAACACAACAGCCTGCCTGTGAGGGACAGGGACATTGCATGGGTCACTTTGATAGAGTCCTAATGAGTAACATTACTAGCGCCACACTACCTTCTAATCTCTCGATGAATCAGGACGTTACGATTAAGTAACACCATCCCAGTCCAATGTCCTTTGCAGGGAACACAAGGCCTTTCCCAAACTCTCCCAGACCTACTTTTCAGTTCTCATTTTTCTTGCAGTGGCCTCCGCCCACCCCTCTTCTTGTGTCATTCCTGCGGCCCACCATTCGCTTTCTTCCTCGAACACCTGGCACACAGAGGTGGTCTCTGCAGAGAGGGGGCTGTCTCCTGCTCTCTGCCCAGCACGGCTGCGCCCGGCTTTTCACCCCCAGCCCAGCAGCGAAGTCTTCCTTCAGCCCCTCGGCTCCTTGTGTGTATGTTTGTTACAGTGCTCATTGCATCTTCACATCATAGTATCTTGTTCTGGTTTTTAAAAATCAACTTCTTTAGGTACAATTTACAAACGAGGAAACACCCATTTCAACTGTGCAGACCGATGAGTTTTGACAAATGTGTAAACAAGCACCGCAGGCCAGATGTAGGATGCTTCCAGCATCTCAACAGGCTGCCGTGTGGCCCTGCCTAGTCAACGCCTCTCATTCCGCCCTATGAAACCACCGAGCTGATGTCCATCATTATAGGCTAGCTTTGACTTTTCTGGAGTTGGGGCTCTTTTGTGTCTTGCTTCTTCCACTCAGCATGAGGTGCTAGAGGACTCATCCATGTGTGTATAACAGCAGTCATTCCTTTTTTTAATGTGTACTATTTCATTTTGCAAATATATCACAATTTTCCTGCATCTGGGCTTTTCCCAAATTTTGGCTGTTATAAATAAGTCTGCTACTAAGTATAGGTTTTTTTGTGGACATATGTTTTTATTTCTCTTGAGAAAATAGGATTGGAATTACTAAGTCGAAGGGTAGGTTTATATTTAGTGTTACAAGAAAGCGTCATCATTTTTCCCACCAGCCGTGTGTGACATCTCTGTCAGACACCTCTGTTGATATTATCAACCTTTTAAATTTTAGTCATTCTGGTGGGTGCTAGGCTATGCTGTGCAATGCTACCTTATTGCATTAATTTACATTTCCCTTTATCACTCTGTATTTTAATTATTCGTCAAAGAGTACTTCACCCCCATCAGACTTCAATGAAGTGACAGCTGTATTCATCTTTGCCGGTCGAATGAATATCAACACAGTCTGAATAGCAACACAGCGCTTGCCCTCACTCACCTAAAATCAAGTTGGACATCCTGGGGAGACGCTACATTAGTACCAGGTAAGGTGGCCAACTGTCCCAGTTTGCTCGGACCGAAGAAGTTCTTGGGCCAAATCACTTTCAGTGTTAAACCCAGGACAGTCCTGGGCAAACTGAAATGGTTAGTCACCCAGGCCATGTGGGTAGCTGGTGGACAGCAGGTGGACATTTAGCCACAATTAACACCAAAATGGAACTTTATTTTTCTATAACCGATCTTAACACAGCTCATGAATTCTTACTTCCTCTGACGGTGGAAAACGTCAGTCTTTCCAGTTCAAGGTAACCTGGTCCTGGAAGCCTTACTCATGCTCACTCGAGGATGTAAACTAGTTCAAAATTCTCCACTGGCATCTTCTTTTCTCTTCTGTCAGAGGTGCCCACATGGAGCGCTGCCCTGTGATGCCTGCCGACCTGGTCATTGTCTGTTGATTTGCAAGTGTCCCGCCTTGTCCCTGGTCTCATGAGGCACATGTTTTATGGGAGTGGCTGTGGAACTTTTCGGAGCCCTTCTGTAGCTCACTGGGGCCACGGGAACTCTGAGGCTCCCCTCACACCATCTTCCAGGCATTCGTCCTCCTTTACCCCAGACCCCTTGCTGCTCACCCCCAGGCTCCACGTTGGAGGTGGGTCTTCGATACAGATTTGATACGAGGTTTGCCTGGAGATCGAGACACAGATGCCTCCGTGGCTCGGGTCCCTCCCACCCCCACTTCCACTGCAGCCCCAAACCCAGTCACATTCCCTCGGTACTTTTTGTGTTATGTGCTGGTTCAAATAGATACTTCCCTTGAGCGAAAGTTCCAGGTTTACGGCATAAACCCTATACCTCAGGCTTCTAGGCTTTTGGTTCTTTTCTTGCTCAAGGCCCAGACTTATAAGTTAAAAGTCAAGGATTTTAAGATGAGTGTTTTGAAAATCCACCTGTGGCTACATAGGCTTCTGATTCAATCTGGCGCCTCCCTCTGAGTTAAGGTGGTGCCCAGTTAAAGGTGCTGTCTTAGAGGGACGGTGGAGGGCATGAGGATGACGGGAGAGAGAGGCAGCTAGGAGGTTGCTTTGGAGGCTTCTTGGAGAGATGAGATTGGAGACTGGACTTTAAAAGGGTCTATAAACTCATTCCGGAGGAGAAGGTGGCTTGAACCAAAGCACAAATCTAGCCGAGCCTGTGTGTGGGAACACTGATGGCAGCCTGAGTGCGGGGGTGGGGGGGGGGGGGGGCGAGGGAGCGGGGCGAGGGTAGAGGACTTGCGTTCCTGGGGAGATCAGAGCTGGGGAGAGAGGTTGTGCAATTTCTTGTAAAGTTTGCCTCAAGTCACCCTCTGGGTTCTGATAGGCACAGCTGGTTGCCAAAGTTGGCCACCCCCTGCATTCCTAGCGGCTTGTATTCACAGCATGCCTTTCCTTCACAAAGCTTTTCACCTGGCCACCATCCCACAGCCTAGCTGTGAGTATCTCCTTAGAGGAAACCAACAAAGGCAGGTCATTTGCATCAAGATCCTGAGTAAAGTCTTTCAGTCATCCCAAATATTTGCTGAGTGCCCCTTGTGTTTCATGTGTGAGCACCACAAATCTTTGTTTCCTTTGTGTTTATAAAAATTTCAAATAACACAGCAGGACCTTGGCTCTTTGAGTGAAAATCTTCAAGGAGTTTGACGTTTTTCCTAAGTCTTCAAAGCACACTTATAATGTGCATAGGAATATTTCTCAAACTTCACACACATACGCAGATATGCAAACATCTAGGTGGGGTTGCTTTGAAGCCCAGCCTCATTCAATACTTCATTTAGGGGAATTGCTGGCCTGATTACCAGTGAAAATTGACAATTAAAGACTTTATTGAAGGTCCATGAAAAGCATCAAAGTGAGTGTGTGGGTGTGTGCGTGTCATTCATCATTGCGAAGAGAAACAGAGCTCTGAGTTAGGATGGAAGGGGGGCCCAAAACACAGCTCAGAGCCCTTGGCTGCTGGCTTCTGGGGACACTGTAAGCCTGGCTGGCCCTGTTTCTCTCTTCTCCCTCCCCTGGAGAAGGAGAACATGTAGCCAGTCCACTCATTGGCACCTCTTCACTTGTATCCTTCATATCGAAAATGAGAGGTGACATCAGTTTAAGAAAAATTTATCTTGACTAATCATCTGGAAAATAAACAGATAACCAGATGATTTTGTAAAGGCTCCTTTTCAGCTAAGTTGGGTCTCTGATTCTCACCTTCCCTTAAAGGGCCCTTCCTGGTTCTCCGAGGCTGTGTCTGTGCCGTGTCTTTTCCAGGGTCAGAAGGTCCAGCCCAGCCCCTGAGCTGCACTCAGGGAGTTATTGCTGCTTCTGGGGTGTTTGAACAGGTATAACGTCAGAGGACAACTCATTGATTGGCAAGCAAAGATAAATTTCTGGAAGGGCTCCCTTCACTCTGAGGAAAGTGAATAACAGCAACCATTGATTCAACATTTTGTGCCAGACCCTGTGAGGTAGTTTCTATTTATCTTTATAACTTTTAGAGGTTAAGACACACATTCTATTTCAAGACAGACAAGGAACTGGAGAAAGTGATCAAAAGCTAAATAAGTGTAAGGTTATACAAACTGATATGTAAAAAAAACATATGTAAAACACTAAGCTATTTGGAGACTATGTCAATATCTGTTATGTCATAATTTTTTAAATGGTATTATCTAGAGCACTTTAGAGTTCAAAAACTGAAATGTATATTTATGCATTATATTAAAAGTAAAACTTTAAAAAATCAGAAGTGTATAAATGTAGGAATAAAAACTTAATTCCCCTATGATTCTAATTTATATTTCTATCTATAGCTCAATATACTGTTTTAACTAAAGGGGGTGATCCAGGCATATGATTCCCTAGCCATTTCCTTGTTAATAACATCTAATGGGAATTTGTGCGTGGTGTCGCTTACACAGTTACCTATCCTTTTTATCTCTGTCACCAGCATTTTATTATATGGCCATGTCATAATATATTGAGCCAATTGCTTACTGATGGCTTTATCATGAGGCTTTCAGCTTCAAGTATCAGAAAGAGACTCAAACTAGCTTACACAATAAATGTCTTAGCCTGTGTGAGTGACAGCCATAGAAAGGATGGCTTCTATAACTGAGCTCAGTCCAGTGGCCGTGGCCCCATTGGTTGCTAACATTGTTATCTTTACCTCTGATGTACCCTCCTCTGAGTGCTGGTTTCTTTAGAAAATTCTTTCCCCTCATGGTGCCAAAATGGCTATTGTAGCAGCTCCAGGCTTTCCAACCTCACAGCAAGACCGCAGAGGAAGAGAGACAAGCATTAGGTGCCAAGCCAGAGGTGCGCTAGGCACCCTGGCTGGACCCTCTGTAGTCTTCTTTAACGTGCTGCAGCATCCAGTCTGGAGTGCCTATTTTCTTATGGATACTCCGCTATGTGGAAAGGTTAGAACATTTTTCACATCAGCATTCAATAAAGTGGAACAATAAAGGGAGAGATTTTGTTGTTGTTTAAAACATGGCCTGCTCCAGATGGTGGAAGTTTTTTATTTTCCTTACTGAACGTTTCTGTGTTTCATGAATGTTTTCAACACATTATTTTTATAATCAAGAAAATAATGCCATTTGCCATTCTTATCTATATATGAATATATACACATTGTTTTATGTACATATAAATATATATAAATATAAATATATATATCCTTCATAGATTTTTTACCTTGTCCAAGTCTGTGGTCAACCGAGATTCCCTTGGGTTTCTTTTAACCAGTCATGTGACCTTGCACAGGCCTCTAACTGCCTCAGGACTTGCAAGTAACACAGGGTGCTGTTGGTGGGAGTTGGATGTCTTCAAAAGGCCCTCCCAGCTGACCATACCTTCAACTCTTTGACCTTGTCCAGTGCAGACGAAAACCTCTATACAAAATTTCTCTGTTAATCAGTTTGCATTCAACAAATATGTCCGGTGGCTGTGCTAGAGCCATGGAAGGCACGAGGAGGGTCTTCGTACAGAGACCCTTACCCTTAGGAGCTTGTGAGCTGGTAGGGGCAATGCGGTGATACATAATGATTATAACATGTTCAAAATCATACCTATAAAGGAAAATATAAGTTTACAGTTTGCAAAAATGCAAAGATGAGCACCATCTATTTGAAAAGAAAAATAAATGCTACCTCTTTCTTAGATCTCCACTTTAGATCTCTTCATCTAATATACATAAAGTTTCTGAGTCCTTGGCTTCAGAACACTATTAAAACACACATGTGCACACACAAAAACACATATATTTTACATGCAACTGGTTTGCAGAAGCCACGGAACTCTAAGGTCAGAGCTGGCTGTAAAAAGAAAGATTTAATATATGCATTAAAAATGATTACTCACAGTTAAACAGTTTAACTAGGATCTCTTTTGTTCTTAGCAATCTTTTCAGGGAATACAGAGGCAGCGTATTCCCTGGAAAGGTTGCTAGGAAGGAAAGTCAGTTTGTTGTTTTTAAACTTGGTTATCATTAGCTCTCCCTGTTCCCATCTCTGCATCTGTTTACTTCCCCTTGTCTGGAAGTTCTGGCACCACTCACTTCTGCAGGGCGAGTCGGCTCAGTGTCAGTTTGAGCACTGATCCAACACAGTTCCCAAACCTTGGCAGTCACCCAGCATCTTCCTGGAAAGCTGATAACTGCCACTGTGATGGTGGCTCCAGGGTTCCGTGGGGGGTGGCACCACCACCACCATTACCATTCTCAGTGTCTTCGCTCTAAACATCAGATTCATCTCATCCTTAGTTTCCCTTTTCAGCTGGATTTCCTTGCAGGTGGTGGAATCTCTTAGGTTCCTCTTCTGCTTTGGCTATTGCCTGTAGAAACAACCGGGGAACTGTAGTTTAGCTATTTGGGTTTGTGTCA
Organism: Pteropus vampyrus; assembly: GCF_000151845.1. Lineage (NCBI taxonomy): Eukaryota > Metazoa > Chordata > Mammalia > Chiroptera > Pteropodidae > Pteropus > Pteropus vampyrus. The sequence goes on from NW_011888941.1 coordinate 783,493, forward strand.
AACTGCCTGGCACCAATGGATCGGGTGGACATTCTCTAGTGAATCATTCTTCCCCCATTAGAAACTAAATGTCCCAAGAAGACCCAGATGCCAGAGGTTCATTTCTTTACAGGGTATATAAAGGGTTGCTTGACAGATAAGAATGGAAAGACAGGTTAAAGACTTCAGATTTTATTGGGAGATACTATCAACGGGCCGCTTGAATTTTACTCAGCAAAGGGGTAGCACAATTGGCTTTAAGAAGATCAATCTATTGGCACTATTGGCAGGGTATGACAGAGGTTCTCAAACATGTCAACTGTGATCCATGTTGGAAGGCATTTATTGTGCATGTGTTAAACTTATTATAGTCTAATTTCCAGTGATATTATATTACTTCATGTATAAGAAACTTATGTCATTTTTATGTCTCTCTACCTGACCTTTGTGCTATTAGTGTCACATATTTTTCTTCTATATAAGCCCTACAATACAGTGTTTTTATTTTAGCTTCAAACAATTATATTTTAAAGATACTTAAATAATGAATAAATCTTATGTATGTACCCGCGGGGTTGCCATTTATGTTGCTTTTCATTCTTCTATGTAAATCTAGGTTTCTGTTTGATATAATTTCCCTTTTGCCTGGAGGATTTCCTTTAACTTTTTCTGTACTGTAGGTACGCTAGTAATGAATTCTTTCAGCTTTTGTGTATCTGAAAATAACCACATTCCTCCATTTATTTTCGAAAGATATTTTTGTTGGAAAAAGAACTGTAGGTTGACAGTTGCTATTTCTTTTAGTGTTTTAAAAAGATATTGATCCAAAGTTTTCTACCTTGCATCATTTCTGATAAGAAATCTGCCATCATCCTTATCTTTGGTCTCTGTTCTCTGGCAGCTTTTAAAATTTTTTCTTTATCACAGATTCTAAACAAGTTAACTATGATGGGCCTTGGTGTAATCTTTTTTATGTTTCTTATGCTAGGAATTGGTTGCATTTCTCGGATCCTTCTGATGGCTAGGATCATGTCTGGGAAATTTTGGGTCATTATTTCTTCAAATATTTTTTTCTATCACTTCCCCTGCCTCCTTTCTCATCCACATACTTTGGAATATACAATTACAACACATATTTGGGTGCTTTAAGTTGGTCCACAAGGTATCAATGCTCTATTCATTTTTTTCCCTGTTTCATTTTGGATAGCCTATTTTTGTGCTTGAAGTTTACTAACATTTTCTTTTGCAATGTTGAATGTGCCATTTATCCCATCCATTTTTTAAAACATCTAAAACACAGTAGTTTTTTTTATCTTATTGTGATTTAAATCTTTTAAAAAATCTCTTTCGTGTCTCTACTCAATATATTTGATCTTTATTTTAGCATTTTGAACACATAGACTGCAGTCATAATAACTGACTTAATGTCCTTTAATGTTCTATGATCTGCATTATATCTGGGTCTGTTTTGGTTGATTTTTGTTCTCTTATGGATTACATATTCCTGCTTCTTTGCATGCTTGATAGTTCTTGATTGGGTGGTAGATATTGTGAATTTTACACTGGAGAGTTAGACCTAACGGACATATATAAAATATTCTACCTAATGACAGCAAAATGCACATTCTTCTCAACTGTACATAGAACATCCTCCAGGATAGACTATATGTTAGGTCATGAAACAATCCTCAATACATTTAAAGGGATTGAAATCATACAAAGTTTGTTCTCCAACCACAATGGGATGAAATTAAAAACCAATAAGAAAGAAATTTAGGAAATTCACAAATGTATGAAAATTAAACAACACACTCCTAAATAACAAATAGATCAAAGAAAAAATTAAAAGAGAAATTAGAAAATACTTGAAGATGAAAGAAAAGGAAAACAGGTTTGACAATATGTCAAACTTATGGAATACAACTAAAACCATATATAGAAGAGAATTTAAAGATGTAAATGACTATATTTTAAAAGATTCCAAACAAATAACTTATTTGTCTGTCTTAAAAAGCTAGGGGAAAAAAAAGAGAGAGGAAAAAAAAAAAGAGAGAGAGAGAAAAAGTGAAACAATGAGGACATGATTTGAATAACCATTTTTCCAAATAATACATACAACTGGCCAATAAGCACATGGAAAGATGCGTAGCTTTAGTCATTAGGAATGTAAATAAAAATATAATGAGATACAACCTCATATTCACTGGGATGACTAAAACGAGAAACACAGGTAATAATAAATGCTGGTGAGGATGTGGAGAAATTAGAACACTCATTCATTGCTAGCAAAAATGTAAAATGGTGTAGGCGCTTTCTAAAATAGTTTGGCTATTTTTCAAAATGTTCATAGCAACATTACTCATAATACCTAAGAAGCTAGAATAACTCACTTGTCCATTAACTGATAAATGGACAAACAAAATGTGGTATAGCCACACAATGGAATATTATTTGGCTGTAAAAAAGAATGAAGTACTGTCAATACATACTACATCACAGATGAAGTTTGATATCATGGTGCTAGGTGGAAGAAGCCAAGCACAAAAGGCCATATACTGTGTGGTTCCATTTATATGGAATGCCTAGAATAAGCAAATCCATAAAGCAGTGGTTGCCAGGGGATGAGGAAAAAAGGAGTGAAAGTGACTGCTAATGCTCATGAGGTTTCTTTTTGGAGACAATAAAAACATTCTGAAATTAGTGGTGATGGGTGTGTAACCATACGAATATAGTAAAACACACTGAATTACATGCTTTTAAAAGGGAGAATTTTATAATGTGTAAATTATATCTCAATAAAGCTTTATGAAAAATAAAAATGTATGTACATACTTATTTCCAAATACAGAGGTTTTAAAAAATTGTGTGGAAATATGCTGAATTCATTGAAACCACACCCAATGGCTTATCTGGCACCATCCCCAAAATCACAGATAAAATCTTCTAACCTGCAATATTCCAGAGCCTCAGTCTGGCTCCACCATGGTTTTAGCCAATGGCCTACCAACGATGGAGTCTTCAAACAGAGTAAGGACAAGGACTGAGTTAGCCTCATTGTACCCAGGAACAGGATAAGGATATAACAGTTCCTTCCCCATTCTTGGCTCAGGGAAGCACTTCAGCTGCCAATGAGTAATCCAGTTTCCTGCCAGAGATCTTGCCACCACTGATTAGAAGCCCAGGGTTATTGAGACATGAAGGGCAACTTGATTCTCCTGTGAAAAAGACAATGAGCATGCCGGAGCACTTGTGTTGTGGGACGCTGCCCCTGTGGGGTTTGTAAGGGCTTTGGGTCACTGGCGAGTTTGGGCTCCCTCACCAGGGGCAGGTCTAGGGGCTCTTCTCTTGGTTATTTCTGTGTCTAGTCGGTCACTCTTCCTTATTAGGACCCATTTGTCAGCGACACTGTGGGAGGGCACGAAACGGAAAATGCAGTCCTATCTTTAAAGTGACTAAAATGTGGGTCACAGAATGTTCCAATTCAGTGTTTCTCCAACCTCAGCCTGCCTCAGTATCTTTAGAGGACACAGATTGCTCGGTCCCACCTCCAGAGTTTCTGAATCAGTGATGTGGGCCAGCCACCTCTCCACTTTGCCGTTCACTCACGTTTTCTTCTTTTTTCCTTACCTTTTTTTTCTCTAAATTTTCTTTCATTTCTTTTCGGCTTTATAAATATCTTTGTCTTCCTTTCTCCATCTTGTACATTGCCTTTGTGACATTTTCATCTAATCTTTTCATTTAAATGTTATTTCTGCAAGTTTTTTTTTGTGTCCATTTTGCTAGAAGACACAAGAGAAGAAAGTATTCATTGCATCTTCTAAGAAATGATTGTCTCGTTTATCCCGAAGGCATGGACATGTGTATATCTCGGAATGCTCTGGATCAAAGCACATTCTTTCCGTTTTCAGACGTCATTCATTAATTACTCACTATAACCACTCTGGAATCAGAGAAGAATAAAAGTAGTTTCTTGGAAATGATGCCATGATTATGTTACATACTCGGCCCAAAGCAGGTGTTGCTTTTCCTGCTTTTTCCTACTCAGCTTGCTCTGACAGAAAGACAGAGTCCCATCCGTCCTTGTGAAGTCACATAATACTGTTTCTCCCTCTCTCCTTTAATGCTTCAAGCGCGCATGCCATTGATGTGGCTGTCCCCAGAGAGAGATTTAGAGCTGGATGACGTTGAAGATAGTTGTTTGGTCAATGCAGATGAGGGCTGATAGTCCAGGCTGTGAGATTGTCTGGCTGGATAGCCTCGGAGATTTTTTCAATGTTTTTTAATGTAATGTAATTTAATGTAATGTTTTAATGTAATGTAATATAAATTTTCAATGTTTTCTAATAAATAATCACATGATGAAAATGGGGCTTTGCAAGTGAATGACTTCTTCTTTCCAAGACCTATAGCCAAGGTTGGAGTTTGGACCTGAGCCAGTGTTATGAGGGAACAGGAATGTCAGAAGCATCATAAGGCCTAGCAGGGGCCACTCCTATGAGACTGTAAGCTTAGTCGGGCAGGCACATGACAGCACACAGTGACAGATGCTGACTGGCTTCCGAGGACGTCTAGTCCTGCTCTGGACTCCAAAAGTTCTGCTACTGCATGAGGGGAGTGAGCTTCACGGGATGACTCATTTCTACACTTCAGAGAACACTTTCATTGAGTGGGTGTTTGGAAAGAGAATGTGAATAAATGTAACTTTCCTATCCTTCAGCTGCTGACTTGGACTGACGGTGCCTGGAATGGAATATTTTTTTTCTTTTGGGTAGCCACCTTCTCCCCAGATGGATGCTTGGTCCCCAAAGTGCTGGCGTGTACCTGGGTTGAGAGAGAAAGCCTAAAAGTATAGTTACCATTATTTAAAAACAACTGCAATGTAGGTTAGTGCTTTGTGTGAATGGAAAAATCAATATATACTTTAGTCAAATATTAATGTTTGTTTTGGCTTTGCTACTTAGCTCCGTGGCCTTGGCCAAAGCCTTCTTGAGGCTCTGTTTTCTTGTTGGCAAAACTGAGATTTCACAGCTGTACCATAAGGCGCAAATGAGAGAGCCCACGTAAGAACCCTTACCTGGAAAGACTGTTTAAATGAAGCCCAATTAAATTAAACACAGCCCATTGATGTTACAGAAAAGTGATATTTATAGAAATGCAAGCTTATCATGGAGAGCTCAATGAATTTTCACAAAATCAAGTTTTGTGACTATGCTGTGATTTATTTATCGAGTATCCTACAGATAGACACTTGGGTTATTTCTAGTTTTGAGCTAATATGTACAGAGCTGCTATGAGTGTTTTGTGTTTTGGCAAATATTTCTACCCTTTCCCGGTGGTCATAACCCGGGAGTGAAGTTCCTGAGTCTCGGGATATGCACTGTTCCAGGGTAGAGGCATGCCACACAGTTTCTCAGAGTGCTTTTGCTCACGTGTCCTCCCAGCAGGAAAGTTGGAAAGGTCCCGTTACTTGAAATCTGTACCAACATTCTCTTTTTTTACCATTCTGGTAGGTGTATCCTGGTATCTCATTCTGGCTTTGAATACATTTTCCTGATGGCCAATGAATTTTAACACTTTAAAAAATATTTACTGGCCATTTAAATATTCTCTTTTGTTAAGTATCTGTTCAATCTTTTGTTCGTATTTCTATTAAGTCATTTGCATGTTTCTTATTGACTTGTGAAAGTTTTTAGTATATTCTAGATAAGAATACTTTGATAGATCTTTTACAAATAATTTCTTCAGCTCTGTGCATTGCCTGTCACTCTCTTGATAACGCCTTTGGATAAACATATCTTGATTGATCAATATTATTTCTTTTATGGTTAGAATACTTTCTGTTCCTTTTAATAAATCTTTGCCTACTTACTCCAAAGTCACGAAGACTTTTTTTCTATGTTTTTGTTAAAAGGCTTTATTGTTTTATCTTTCACATTTCAACTAGCAGTCTAACTACAATTGATTTTTGTCTATGGTATTAGGTGGTAGTTCAAGGCCCAATTTTAATTTTTCCATTTAACTATTAAAATGATTCATTTATAGAAATGAATACCCTCTTCTGAAGTCACTTTGTTATCATGTTTGGCATAATTCAGATAACTGTGTATGTAGGAGTCTCTTTCTGGACAATTCATTCTGTTGCACTGGTCAGTTTATTTATCTTTGCACTGATGCTATACTGTCCTAATTACTGTAGTATTAAAATAAGACTTGCTATCTGGTGGGTAAGTCCTCCAGCTTTCTTCAAGATTGCCATGGCTGCCCTTTGTACTTTATATATGCACATGAATTTTAGAATCATCTGTCAATTCCTACAAAAAAAAAACCAAACAAAAAAAACCCACTACAGTGATTTCGATTGAGATTGCATTGAATTTATAAATCAGTTTGGTAAAAATTGACATATTTGCAATATTGAGTCTTTCAATTATAGAACATGGTATATATCTCCACTTATATATGTACTCTTTAATTTCTCTTGGCAATTTTTGTGATTTTTAGGTATAGAGAACTTGCATGTTTATTAGACTTGCTTTTAGATGATTTCCATGTTTAATGAGATTATATATAATGTCTTAAGAATTTTTATTTATTACTTATTTATTGATAGAAATAAAATTGATTTTTATAGTGATCTTTTATCCAGTAACATTGCTAAGTTTACTTACTAATTCTATTACTTTGCAGGTGCTTTTGAATATTTTAGGCATAAAATAATGTAACCTGCAAATAATGGTATTTATTTCTGAAGAGTGGTTTTACTGGGTGGGCCTAGAGTTTTTAGTGGACAATTTAGTTGTGTTTTGGAACTTCGAACATATTGTTCAAATGTCTTTGGCTTCTGTGTTTTCTGTTGAGAAGTCAGTTGTTAATTACATCATCAATCTCCATGTATGAAATGTGTCATATTTCTCTGGCTGACTTTAAGATTTTCTCTTTATCATCGATTTTTACTAGGTTGACTATGATGTGCCTAGGTATGGTTTCTTTGTGTTTATTCTGTTGAGTTGTTGAATCAGAAATTAATATTTTTCACTAAGTTTGAGAATTCACTGGCTATTATTTCTCCAAATATTTTCCTACCCTTTCCTCTTCTCCTCTCCTGGGGCTTGAATTACATGAATATTGGCAGCTTGGTATTATCTGATAGGTCTCTGGAGCTCTGTTTATTTTTCTACAATCTTTTTTCTCCATGTTCTTCCAACTGCATAATTTTCATTAGCTTATTTTAAATTTCACTGATTTTTTTTCTCCCATCATGAATCTATTGTTCTTATCATTTGCTTCAAAACTTTTCATAGCCTATTCATTCCTGTCAAGAGTTCTTATCTATTTATTCATCAATAACTTAAAAAATATTTGAGCATATTTGTCTTTATTTTTTTGAACATATTTATAATAGTTGCTTGGATTTCTTGTTATATCCAATATCTGGACCTACTCTTGAAGAATATATTTGGGGAGTATAGAATTCTAGCTTTGCAATGATTATTTTTTAATAGTTTAAATATATTGCTTCACTACTTTCTAGTTTTCACCTATCCCAAGAAAGCTATACGTTTTCCTTTGAAGGTCATATGTCTTTTTTCTTTGGCTGCCTAAAAATTTTATTTTGTCTTTGATGAGTTTAGTTGTTGTTGTCTTTGGTTTATGCTTTGTAAAAAAATTTGATCATCTACTCTCTCCTCCTCTCCTTTACCACCACCACCACCATCTACTGTGAGGCATTTTGGCCACAGAAACCTAAATTCCTACAAAGGTTCTACTTTGAGGTAATTAATAACAAACTAGTCCATTAGATCACATATTTTATTTTCCCATCACTTTGGGGCTTGGTATGTGTTTCATCAGTTTTAGAAACTTTGGTGTCATTACTTCTTCAACTATTACTTTTGACTTGCTCTTCCTCTCTTCTCCTTCTAAGGTTAATTATACATGTTAGATTTTTGAGTATGTCTTACATGTCTCTTACGCTCTGTTTAAATTCTTCTTCTTTCTATCTATGTATTAGATTAGATATTTTCTGTTAAATTGTCTCCCAATTCACCAACCCTATGCTCTGTAGGGTTTAATCAGTTGTTAACCCATCAACTGAATTTTTATTTCAAATATTATAGCTTTTAGTTTTAGATTGTCTATTAGATGACTTTTTATGGAGTTCCCTTCTTTGTTGACATTCTTATATTTTTGGTTATTTAGCTCATGTTTTTATCCATCTTCTTGAATGTATTAATCATAGTTATATTATAGTCCTCATTGGCTAACCATAATTTCTCGATCACACATGAGAGTTGATTCTATTTTCTTCTTTTTTTCTCTTGACTATTGGCCATTTTTTCTTGCCTCTTTAGTAAGTTTTTAATTTTTCCAGACAATGCGTTTAAGAGGACCATAATGCTTCAGATAATGCTATTATTTATCAGAGAGAGTTCCTTTGTTTTCCGTTAGGCAGATGAATGAGATGTTGGTAAACTCAATCCAATCAGGATTTTTAGTTTTAGAAGGACACATTAAACCCTGGTCTACCTCTGTGACCCAGCTGAGGCTTTTCTGGGCTTTTCATAGCGAGCTTTGTGAGTCTCTGTTTCCTTAGTCCTGAAAAATAGTAAGACCCGAATGTGCTTTCCAGAGATCCACAGCCCCTCTCTCCAGTGTTCAGCCTTATATAGATTAAAAATCTGGCTCATGTCTTGAGGGAAACACAGGTTATGTGCTTGAGATAGGTCCTCTTCCTCTAGGACTTTTTGATTTGTAATTATTTAAAGACTTCAGGAGATTTTACTCTACATCTCAAAGGCTTTCAGCCTCCTTCCCCAGCTACCTGCTCTACCCAGGGCTCAGCAAAATGGCTCTATGTTGTTAACTAGCTATGTGTTTGAGATCCCTCAAGTTTCTAAGCTGTGAGTAGTCCCACACAACTACTAAAAGTTTTACTTGTTTCTCTTTTTCCCAGCAGTATTCTTTGCCTGGGCCAAGCTCAGTCAGCTCACAGCCAGAATTGGTAAATGACTTCACAGAAAAAAATGACTGGCAATCATCAGCTTGTAGTCTCATTGTTCTCTCTTCTTTGAAAATGTTTTTCCTACTCTTGGTTTTCACAGCTCTCTGATGCTTTTAAAATACAGCGTCTTAAATTTATCCATATTTGTCTAATTATTGTGGCAAGATCTATTGTATCTTTTATCTAGTTATATCCTTCCCAGAAGCAAAAGCTCTTGACAATCTTATCTTGATATTCATTTCCCAACTGATTATATAAAATACTTGTTTCTCAGTGTTCTTCAAACAATTTTTTTTATTCTTCCTTATTTATTTCCTTATTAATGAGTTAAATAATATTTTGGCTCATGATAAAAATAACATTAAAAATTTCACACTATATGTGAACTCAGCACAAAGAAGCATGTTTGCAATATTAGTTCCTCTAGAAGTGGAGCAATTTTTTGTTAGATCTGGGGTTTATCCACATAAAAAGGTAAATGAGAGGGATGCAAGAGAAAGCTGAAGTCAAAGCTAATGCCCGAGAATGAGGGTGAGACAGCATCCAAGGCAATATGTTTCTCCACTCTCCAGTTCCAAGACTTTTTATTTTATTTTATTTTATTTTTGCAGGCAAAGAGTAGAGTATTTAGTCAATAGGAATTTATTCAGGATCAAGAGAAATTTTGCTAAGATGCACTTAGAAAACTTGGAAGCCATATAATTCTATACCTAAACCAATGCTACTTATAGATGTCTCTATATGATAAATCTTAGAATGCAAATATTTTAGAATGAGAGGCTTATAATTCATTGGTTTCCACCTTTTATTCACTAAGAAGTTGATGAAAAAAATAATATTTAGTATTATGGACTTGTTTGTGATTCAAGTAACTCAATGTAGAAACTTAAAATCTACAAAAATTATCTTAAAATGAATTATAGAACTAAAAGTAAAACCTAAAATGATTAAACTTCTAGAACAAAATGTACAAGAAAACATAAGAGAAAATGCTGTAATCTTGGACAAAGATACATATCACAGGGAATGCTGGATAGTCTATGAAAGAAAAAAATGATAAATTAGCCTTCGTCAAAATTAAAAATTTTCTGTTCTTGTAAAGACACTCAAGACAATAAAAAGACAAGCCACAGAAAACATTTGTAATTCTTACACTTGATAAAGGACTTGTGTCCAGAATATATAAAGAAGTCTTAAGGCACAATAATAAGAAAACAAACAATTCAATTTAAAAATGGGTGAAAGACTTAAAAGAATATTTCATCAACAAAGATATGTGGATGGGAAATATCCGTTAGAATTGCTAAAATTAAAAAGACTAACTATTGGTGAGAAAGTGGAAGAAATGGAACTCTCAAATACTGCTGGTGAGCATGTGAAATGGTACAACTACTTTGGTAATCAATTTGGTATTTTCCCCCAAAAAGTTCAAAATATATCTACTGTCTGATTCAGATATTTCACTCCAAAGTATTTCCCCAAGAGAAATGAAAGCTTGCAAAGATTTGTACACAAATGTTCATAGCAATTTTACTTGTAATAACCGCAAACTGGAAAATACCCAAATGCCCATCAGCAATTGAATGGATAAAGAAACAATGGTATATCCATACAATGGACTACTACTGAGCAATAAAAAGGAACCAACTATTGATACATGCTACATTATAGATGAATGTTAAAAAAGTGCAGAGTGAAAAAAGACAGGGCAAAAAAGCATCTACTATAGGATTTCATTCATATAAAATTAAAAAAAAAAAGCAGGCTAATTAATAGTAACAGAAAAACAGAATGGTAATAGTAATCAGTGGTGGCCCGGGAAGGGGTGGGAGGAATGAATTACAAAGGGACATGAAAATATTTTCAGGTTGATGGATATATTTATTATTCTGATTGTGGTAATTATTTCACAGGTTTATACATATGTCAAAACGTAACGAATTTTTCACTTCACAGTGGTTTCTCAAGAGTTTAACCTTTGAACTTTGTTCACTCCCTCCACCACAATGTTTATTTTTATTGTTATGTCATGAACCATAAATTTCCTCTGAGAGTCATGTATATTATGATTCTTGGGTGGCAGTAGTGATAATGCCATTTTTTTTTTTTTTTTGGAGTAGTCATGATAGAAAAAAAAATCCCAATCCAATTTTTGTTGTGGTATAAGAGGTGTTTGCAGTGATGATAAAGAACGCAGAGAAGGAATCCATCCTATCTATTAGGGGAAAAAATTCCACTTGTTTATAAATTGTTTTATTTGATAAAGTTTCACTGAAAACAATTTTTATATTTTAAAATTATTTTTATTTTTCAATTACAGTTGACATTTGATATTATTTTATATTAGTTTCAGATGTACAACATAGTGATTGGGCATTTATATATTTTATAAAGGGATCATCCTGATTAGTCTAGTACCTATCTGTCACCATACATAGTTATTACAATATTATTGACTATATTCTGTTTACATGCCATGATTGTTTTCTAACTACCAATTTGTACTTCTTAATCTCTTCTTTTTCACCCAGCTCCCCAACCCCACTCCCATCTGGCAGCCATCAGTTTGTTCTCTGTATCTATGAGGCTGTTTCTGTTTTGTTTGTTTATTTGTTTGTTTTGTTCTTTAGATTCCGCATATAAATGAAATCATATGGTATTTGTCTTTCTCTGACTTATTTCACTTAGCATAATACCCTCAAGGTCCATCCATGTTGTTGCAAATGGTAAGATTTCTCTTTTTCTTTAAAAACAAGAAGATGAGAGAGAGGCATTGATTTTTTTTTTTAATTTTTAAACTAAGAAATACTTGAGGTTTACAAAGGAGTAAATGTAATGTATAAGGTCTAAAGTTAACAAGTCTGCACCCCTGAACCCACAAGGAATCTGGGAAATATCTTTATGTTTTTCTGCATGTCCGCCTCCTTGCTTTCCCCCTATGGATAATTGTTCTCCTAAATTTAGAATGTCTGTAGTTTTAGCATTTAAGTTTGCACATCCAAAACAACATATAGTGTACTCTAATTTCCATTATTATCATGAGTTAAATAGAAGTATATGTTTACTTTCTCAAATGTATGTCTTTGTTATTCTTTCTAACTTAGTTATACAGTAGTAAAAAAAAATAATGTCTGTTCCTGATACCAATGATTCGAAATTTGTTCTAAACTTATGGTCTAATACATGGTCAATGACTTTGACTACAGGGTTCCAAAAGCCGGGTTTTAAGAGCTGTCTTCTCAGGCCAGTGCAGCACTTGATACAAGTTTGTAATACAGTTGTCCTTCCTTATCCTCAAGGAACATATTCCAAAATCTGAGTAGATGTTCAAGACCATAGATAGTATGGAACCCTGTATGTACTATGCTTTTTCCTATACGTACATACCCTTTTATTTAAAGTACGCACTTTTTGGCTTCTCTTTGGCATATCCGAATTGCCAGCATCACTATTCTTGTACTTTGGGGCCATTATTAAGTAAAATAAGAGTGACCTGAACACAAGCCCTGCAATATCACAATAGTCGATCTAGTCGCCAAGATGGCTACAACGTGACTTATGGGTGGGGAGCACATACAGGGTGGAGACTCTGGACAAAGGGTGGTTCACTCCCAGAAGAGATAGAGTGAGATTTCATTGCATTATTCAGAAAGGCACAGCATTCAAAACTTAACAATTGTTTATTTCTGGAATTTTCCATTTAATATTTTCAAATCGTGTTGGAGCTTAGGTAACTGAAATCACAGAAAGCAAAACCACAGATGGGGTGTTGGGGATACAGTAGATAGATGAGTGTTGAAAAACTGCAAGGGGACGTTGCGGGTGGATACTTGTCCTCCACTAGGACAGAAGCCCAGTGAGGGCTGATGTGACAAGGCAGTGAAGAGCCCAATCTGGCAGCTGCGATTCTTGGGGAGTCTTAGTAGCTAAAAGCTAGAAAGAGAAAGAGGACTCAGGATACACAAGAAGTGCTTGGAGACACAAAAAAAAGGAAAACCAGGGTAGACAGGGACTGTTCATTGAGTCAAATGCTCTCAAATGAATTTATTTTCATTCTGTTTATATTTCGTATTTTTTAAAAAAGAATAGCTAGAGTTATAGATAACAAATAATTTTAATTATACATGCCAGGCACTGTTCTACATTATGCATATTCTATAACTTCTCCATAACACAGTGAAGTAAATATAAATATTGTCATTTCACAGAAGAAAACCAAGGCACAGAGATGTTAAAAAATGCTCAGGATCACACAGCTGGGTAAGAGGTAGCACTGGACTGATCGACAGTAGAGCCCGCCTTCAAAACGATGAGCTCAGGTCCTAACATAGGCCTGAGAAGTAAATGACTCGTAGTCTGCGTTTGCTGCTATTGCTCAGCTCGGAGTCTGTTATGTGCCATTTCACCCTGTGCCGTGCTTTGTAGAAGAGGGTAGTGAGGTGTGGGGAGAGGAGACGTGTTGAAGGCTCATGACCATTGGGGCTGGACAGCAGAACTCATATTCCTTATGCGAGGATGCAGGTAAGGGCCTTTCTCTCTTGGCAGTAGATAGGGTAGACTATTGTGAGAATATCTTGGTAAGAATCATCCCTTTAGACAAAAAGCACTCAGATTTCTCAGAGAGGCACTTAGAAGAGAATTGGAAGGAATAATTTTAAAACAAGAATTATTTAGAATAACTTCAGGGATCATGATTAGTTGGAATTTCTCCACATTGAGGGAATAGGAGACGATGCAAAGAAATTGAACATATTTTTAAGAACTCTTTGTCACAAGAGAATGACAGGGCTTGAAATTGAGTAAAGAATCGAGTGCAGTCTCACGAGCCTTTTGTTCACCATTGGATATATTAAGGCCTTTTTAAATTTTTATTATTTCTGTAACAAAATATATTTGTAGTAAGCTGGAAAGTAAGTGTGGTTTTCACTCATGAAATCTTTATCTATGAAGATGTAGATATAAAAAACATTTAAAAATCACATTTTGCTGGCCACACACACACTCCCCTCCCAAAACTCTTGATGAGAATGGCCCTTGAAGTATAGTGACTCAAGCTGTACACAATTTATTGCCTTCCTTGTACTGGGTTCGGTGGTGTCTGTGGCCTCTGAGTATCAGCTACAGAAAGGGGCAGAAACACATGAGTATTTAATTTGTGGTGACAGACCTTTAATGTCATACTCTATAGATTTTTAAATTTCTTTCAGAAGTAATGCATACTCTTGGTAAAATATCTACAACATATGGAAAAATATAAAGAAGAAGAAAACAAGCCTGGGTTGTCAACAATCTCTTCCCTCCCCCAATAACCCCTGTGACGCTGTGGAGGTGTCTGTCTCTCCAGTCTTTTACCATCAAGTGTGTGGATGAAATCTGTCTTTCCAGATGCAAAACAAAAACCATAAAGAGAGTGAAGACTGCGAAGAAAGGTACATGTGTCAGAATAGGAGATGATATGCACTGCATGGCACTAAAACTGATAATTATGAAAGCCACGTAATGGCATAAAAAAACTATTTGAGACATAATGTTAAATCAAAGAGATTAAAAAGACATATGTGCGTGGAAAAAAGAGTAGATAGAAATATTGTAAAATATTAACGGTGATGGGAATTAGGCAGCAAGGGCATAAAGGACTTTAAATTTTTTTTTCCTTATTTCTGTATTGTAGTTCTTTTATAACAAAGTATTTTCAGAATCTGTACTAATCTGGATCTTTTGAACTTTCCTACTGGTTTAGTGACACTAGTTAACTTGTGTCAAAGAAGAACTAAAGACAATACAGTTTACCTTACGTTTAATGGCACAAGTTGGATACATTTATTGGGCTCATATTTAGAACTTGACACATACTGAATACCAGTGATATATCACCTGACCTTATTAAAAACAGCGACTTCCTCGTTGGAAGAAACAAAAAGTGCACCCAGAGTTCACAGAAATGTACAGCTAGGTACTGAGCTAGAGTAAATGAGAAAAGAAGTTGAAGTTTGTAGATCTAAATTCTAGTCTTGGATTTGTCCCCGCTCTCCTCAGTTTTGTATTTCAAAATGTGAATAACAAGCAAATTCCCTCCCTAGGGCATTGACTTGCCACGAGGGCAAAACAATACAAAACAAAACAAACAACAACAGCAACAACAAAACAGAAGAAAACAAAAGAATGCACGGACGGAATGCAAAATCAGAGAGCCAAGAAGAGATGGAGGTAAGGATTCCCATTAGATGTTAATGCTCATCTCAGGTGGCCTTCGTCTGGGTGCTTCAGGGATGGGGCAAACACATAGTGTTTGGATTTGGCCCATTTCATGGTTGAGAGCTTTATCATTATAAAAGTCTCTCTTAAATTGGCCTCTGAAACTTTCTACCCCATTGGCCTAGTTTCATCTCTGGGTTTGGGTACCTCGGCCCCTGGCATGGCCTGGTGCCTTCCAGGTGCGGCAGGGCTGGTGGAGAGCCTGGCTAGTCTTCTCTGGTCATGAGCAGTCCTTGCTATCATTTTCTTTGAGTGTCATGATGGGAGAATGTTTGGGACGATCTCGAGGGTGATCACCCTCCCTAGAATCAGAAGTAATGCTTGGGCAGCTGAGCATGCAGTGTCTGATCACTCTTAGAATTCACAGAGGATGTCTTGGTCAGCTCCGACCCCGATGCCTGTTTGCTTTTGTTTTCCGGTCGTGCTTTTGCATTTTGTGTGCTCTGTCCTGTACTTACAAAAGTAGGTTTAAGAGTAAGAATAGAATTTTAGATATGTCTCTGTTAAATTTTGTATTCTCAGCTTTGGCCTCTGGTTCTATCCTAATGGGGTATTTCGGTTCCTGATTTGCTCACTTGGTGAATTCTCAGTCCATGTTAACTCCAGGTTCCCCTCAGGTGGGAAGCTTGCTGGCCTTGCCCTCATGTGGTGGGAACCTGATCTGCACCTGCCAGCTCCTTCTCAATCTCTAGCATGGCTTCGTGATCCTCTCCTCTCCTGCATTCGTGGCCTCCAGGAATAGGACCAGGATCCACACCCACACTGGTTCTTTCTGCCCATGCTCACTTGATAAATTTTCAGCTTGAGATTCCAGTTTTGCTTTCTAATCTTGAATTTGCTATTTTGGGAGACATGTACTCCTTCCAACCTCCCCTCCCTCTTCTACTCCTGATTCGCCACAACTGGAGGATGACCATGACCTTGTTGACACCCAGCCTGGCTGTCTCTTTCCTGGGAGGGACCAAGCATGGCGCCTGAGGTTTTCCCTCGGAGACCACACTTCAGATGGATCACACTTGTCATGGGGTATGAGTATCTGTGAAAGTATCTAACTCTACTCCGTTCATAAGAAAGAAGTTTGCAAATGCTTTTGTGAACTGATTCATTAAGTCCGCAGTGTCCTGCCTAATCTCCTCATCTACAGCCCATCAAACAAATGGAAGACTGAATGAGTTTCACCAGACTTGGCTTGCTCTTAGTCAGTTCATGCTTTCTCTCAGTGAGCACGGCTTCACTCAGTGCTAAAAGACTATTGCTGTAATCATTCACCTAGAACCTTCCCCGTATACTAATCTGTGTTGGCAAAATTCTGTTAAGCCCAGTAATGGATGTGGAGGCTCTCTGGAGGTATCGAATATTAAGGGGTGGTATTCTCCTAGGTTTGGTTGGAAGCTGGATGACACAATGTGGCTTAGTGGTCTGGAGAGTTATGAAGATGATTCGATTTGTTTGTGTCATTTTCTGGAACAGGAGTGGAATCAGCAGGCAAGTATCGAGCCAGATTTTCCCAAGGCCTGACCACAAAGGCTATGAGGTGGTCATTGTGCATAGTGTGTCAGTTTTTCCAGTTGAAAGGAAGAAAGGGTAACCTAACGGAACGTGTCACTGGAAGGCATTTCCGAGATCATTCAAGCCAATGCTCTTTGAACTTTACCGTGCACATGAGTGACCTGGGAAATGGTAGTGAAACGCAGGTTCTGATTCAGCAGTTCTGGGCTAGGGCCTGAGGTTCTGCATTTCTAACCAGCTCCCTGGTCATACTCGAGGCCTGTGGACACGCTTTGTGCCACAAGGATTTAGATTATACGCTATTTATTTTTCAGATGTGGAAACTGCGGTCCAGAGAGGTGAAGTGTTTCCCCTAAAGTCACATGAATGAAGTTAGAGCAGACTTTTTCACCCAGGTCTCCTGTGCCCAGGTCACTGTTTCTTTAATTACAAAATTGCTGGATCTAGCAAAACAGAGGCTCAAAATCCTTTCTTAGAATTTGCAGGGAGAGCCTAGGTTAGAGGCCATGCTTGCACACATGTACCCGTACACTCATGCACACGCGTGTTGCATATGCTTCTTCATGTTCTCTTTTTCGTGGTATGTAGGAAACACGTGGATTATAACCACATTAAAGATATTCTTACATGCAAGTCGATTCTGAATGTACAAACTGTTCTGTAAAAATATTCCAGGAAAATATATGAATTATTTCTGACCTCTTAAGTGTAAATACAGACATTCTGAAGTTCTGCAAAGACCATGATGATAAAATTGTGTCATAATAACATCTTCTGATAGTTTTAATGTTAACTCTGGGCTTGGCCCAGTGAATTCTGTGCCGCAGCATTCCTAAACGACTCCAGAGTTTTGGAGATTTTCCATTAACTTCTGGCATTGAATTTTGTTGTCAGCTATGACTCTTTTCCCTGACCTCTGTGGGGAAGCTAAGCAACTGATAAATCCCAGGCAGCAGGGTGTGTGTGAGTGTGCATGTGCATGTGTGTGAGTTTGTGAGTGTGTGTTCACACATGTTAACTAAACAGTGCAGATTCCTAACATTTTTCTCCTCCCTGAGAAGCAGGAAGAAAGAAGGGAGAAGAAGTCATTTGGAGTGCAAAAGAGGGTCAGAAAAATCCTTGAAATGAAATCTCTCCTCTCCGCTAGGGGTTTGATAAAGATAATTAGCTAAATCAATTAGAAAAAAAATGGGGTGACAAACTCCTATTTTGGGAGGCCATTACCTACGGTGAGTTAAGCCCATTAGAGTTATGCCCACAGGTTGCCTGTCTACTGGACAATAAGCTTCTTGGGGCCAAGGCTGGGTCTTGATCCTTTTGTTATTTTCTTGCAAATAGCCTAGAAGAGGCCAGAAGGATCTCTTGAATAAAATATCATTCACTCTCCAGGTCCATCGCTCCTGGCCAGCTGCCTCGGAAGACACTAGAATGTTCCTGAGTGTAAGGCCGCAACTACTAGCTCAAGAGTAGGCAATTATTTGTCTGAAAGTTGCAAATCACTGCAAACTGCAGATTCTCCTCTCTCCTTAATGGGCCCTCAGAGCTTCCTAGTGGGGCTTTGTCTCTCATTACCAGAGGAAAGATGAAAAGAGGGCAAAAGAAAAGGAAGAGGAACCAGCGGGAGCTGGGGAAGGGGAGAGAGAGGGGAGAAGGAAGCAAGGGAGGAGGAGGGAGAGGAGGCAGGGGAGAGGAAGGAGGAGCAGGGAGCAGGGAAGAGAGGGAGCCAGAACTATGATCAGCTGCTTGGGCTCAGGGAAAGGTCAGCACCCTTTCCCAAGGGAGCCCTCTCTGGCTTGCCAGCTGCAGCTGCTCTCTACTGTGGGAGCCAGTGGGAGTCAGGACACTTGGTTGCAGGTAATTAAAAACCCAACTTGATTGACTCGGCTTAAAAACACCGAAAAGGATATATTGGCTCTCGTCATCGAATATTCCAGTGGTAATATGGCTTGAGTCAGTTTCTAGCACTTTCTCTGTAGTTCTCTGGAAACCGTCCCATGTGTGTGGGCTTCATCCTCAAGCTTGCTTCCCTCCTTGTTTTGAGAAGGGTAGCAATGGCAGCTTCTTGGGATGGAGTGTGTGCGTGTGTCTCTGCACTGCTGAACAGAGCACTAAGCTTTACTCTGGTTAGACCACCCCTGAGCCCTTGCTGTGGCCGGAGGACTCCGTGTGCTGCCTGGCTTTGCCCTGGCTGTGCCCATCCTTGATCTCTTTCGAAGGAAGGGTAGAATGACCTTGGCTGGCTCAGACCAGCAGGGCCAATCTTGGAGTTGGGGCTGTCTCCGTTATTATTACAGGGAGGAGACATGGGTTCAGGCAGGGCGAATCACCCAGGATGCAGTTGAGGTATGCTGGAGTGAAAGGGGGAGAAGGCCGGAAGTAAGGGGAGAGGGACAGAGAAGAGGAGGGAGAGTTGTATCTGTGGGCAATATCACATTCAAGAGGATAAGGGGAGATAGTGGCAGGATGGTGGCTGCAGAGTGTGTGCGAGCAAAGTTTTGAGCAGTGTCTTCTAAGATCAATGGGTGCCCACCCAGATTGGCGCAAAGCCCTTTTTTTTTTTATGGGGCAGTAAGAATAAGGCAGAAAGGTGTGTTATGCTCAGCTGAGGAAGGAACTAGAATGCCAGAATAGGAGGTTTGGCCATTTTCCTCCCATGCTGCAGATTTTTGGGTAGCACCATGATGAGCTTGGACCCCGTGTCATGTACAGAAAATGAATCTGAATGCAGGACACAGGAGGGGCCATAATAGAGAAATAAAAGGTAATTGGACAACACCACCTCTCCTAGATGGATCAGGCTGCCACATGTGGGAGCCAGAGTCTCTGGCTGCAGCCCCCTTCTCCCCCAATCTCCCTGCCCTGCCACACCCCGAGCACCATCCTCAGCTGAGGGGTGATCAGCAGGTCTCTCCACCTCTGGGATGCTGAGAAGAGAGCCTTGCAGTGTTCCCAGGGTGCACGGCAAGGGTGGTGGGCACCTCATAAGGAGACCTTGGGTCTGAAACATGGAAAGAACTGAATAAAGGTCCTGTAGCATCACATCTGTGCTCTTTTAAGAAGGGTTGGGAGGCTGGCAGAAAAGGGAGGGGGTGTGAGACTACAGATACTGTTGATAGGATGCTATGACAGGCCGGACATGTCAGCAAGCCTTGTCCAGGTTTAACACAGAGTCGTATGAGGGGAGAGACATAGCCTTGTGAAAAGCTAGTAGTGAACATGCAGTGAGAGTGCTGGTATTTCATAAGGGTTTGGCACGTTTTCTGAATGAGTCTG
This sequence comes from Pteropus vampyrus, assembly GCF_000151845.1. Classification (NCBI taxonomy): domain Eukaryota; kingdom Metazoa; phylum Chordata; class Mammalia; order Chiroptera; family Pteropodidae; genus Pteropus; species Pteropus vampyrus. The sequence continues at coordinate 803,510 of NW_011888941.1, forward strand.
GCTGGCTGCCCGACTCTGAGTTTCCTGCTCATAGTTCCCTGCATGTGTCACTGCTGAGGATTAAAGCCCTCGCAGGCTCTGACACAGGCATCACTCAGAGTCCACTTTCTTCTTTCTTTTAACCTCAGCAGTTGTGTCTTCTGACAAGATGTGAGGCGTCACTCTTGTGCTCAGTAAACCAGACCCCGGGCTCTTTGGAAAGAAAAAAAGGGAATTGGCCAGTCTACCCAGGGCTGACTTCAAAACGCACTTTTGTTTTTAATAACCGATGTCAGCTCAGCTGGCTTCGTTCTGGGGAGAAACCCTACGCTAACCTGCAGTCACAGTGACCGTCTCTTGCCGGGCCAGCCGGGCCTGCATGACTTGGTGACCAAGAAAGGAAACGGTAAGATGATGAACTGCACTTCAGGTTTTTGTTCCTGTATTTTTCTCTCCTTTTCTTTCTGTTTACTTAGACATGGATGAAATATTTAGGAGGGACAAATGGAATCTGATGAAATGATAGTGTTACTCTGTTAAAACAAGATTTGAAGATTTTCTTGGAGCTATGTGGTTCTGTAGGCACATTTAACCTTAAGATGTGTCTACGAGTCACATTAAAAAATAACCTGCGATTATGTATGTTTTATTCTTTGGAAGATTAACCATGCATTGTATGGGAAATATATTTTATCATGAGGTACTACTTACGAGCCATAAATAGTTGTGACTTTTGGTAAATAATGAGGTTGAAGTAAAGGGTATTGCAAATAGTCTGTTTAAAATGGTTGCTGATGTTAGAAAAAAGACTTATTTGATTACTTTCCATTTAGCTTCTACAATTTTAGCAGAGCATAACCTGGCCCAGTGTTTGACTGAAGTCATTGCATGATTATCAACAGACATCCATTAGTTGCATTTAAAATCATAATGTATAATATTAGCAAGACTTGTACCTGCTTCCTTCAATAAGGGCTTAAACTGTCACCTTAAAAGCATGAGCATGTTTTTTTCAGAGACTTTACAAATGTTACGCCTTCAGCTGTAAGGAAGACTGTGCACTCTCATAGGGGTGAAAAACATTGTCCTGTATTTCTTATTGGACACCCTTGACACCCATAATTTCTATCAGTACTGTTGTTGTGGGAAAAAATAAGAAAATGGGACAGAATCTGGCAGATTCAAGAAAGGAAGTAAGAAAATGAAAAGGAGAACAAAATGAGTTTCACCTTTTAATTCAATTCAACTCAAAACTCCTTGCTCTGATGCAAAATGCTAGTATGTACTGTGACTGTAGGAAAAGCTGGATGGTGGGGGAGGATGTTATTCTGGAAGATGCAGTTGGTGACCAGCTGGTTCGGGAAATCACAGTATTCACTGCCAGGGGATCATGCTGTGTGTTTTATAGGCCGAGTGTGTTTACTCTAAATGTGTGGATCCGTTAGGAAAAAAAAAAAAGAAACAGTGCTGCTCAGAAGGAGCGGAACACTTCTTGAGATGAATTTTCCCTTCCTGTTAGTGGTGATGAATTTAAAATATACTAACGGCCTTTCTCAAATCCACATGCTAATCTTTTAACTCACAAACCATTTGGGCGCCTGCCTGTGGGCTTACTTAGGAGAGAAACTTGACAGGTATGGTCAAAGATGGGCTAAGACTCACTTTTGAAATAGATCTTTAAACATGTACACAAACAGCACATATTCACTATTGAAAAATAAAACCAAAAGGGAATGCATATTGACAAGTAAAAAAGGTGAAAAACAAAAACCTAGCATCGTGAGACAAACACTGTTAACATTTTGGTGGGTATATATTTTCTCTGAACACACTTATATTTTGAAAAAAAAAATTCTTGTGGTACATGATGTTTTGTTACTTACTTTCCCTTTCAGCAATATATTGTAAACACCTTGTCATGTTAATGAATTTCTTCCTACAAAAGCTTTTAAATCACATTATACATTTAATTTATTAAATCGTGTTGGTAAACATTTGATTTTTTTCCCCTTATTATTGACATTATGAAGACTAACATCTTTGTAGAGAAGTCTTTGGATTGCTTCTGGATTATTTCTATGAGCTTGATCCCCAGAGCTTCTGTGGGGTCAAAAGACATGAGTATTTTTGAAGCTCAGGATCCCTGCTACTAAATTAATGTAGGAAAATGCTATTAACTTGTGTCCCCTCCAACCCTGTATGAATACCGTTTTCCCACATTTTCACCAAAATTGGGTTTTATAATTTTTAAAAAATGTTCTAATCTGTTAAACTGGAAAAGGCTATTTTGTTGTCTTAACTTGCTTTAAAGAAGCCCTTTGTAAAACCTCTGGCTTCCTTTTCTGTTCCTTTGGGTTCCGTTTCTTGCCTTTTTGGTTACTTGTTATCAAAGCGAGTGTCTGTTACAGTAACTTATGCCAACCTGATTTCTGAGCCCTTTGACCTCATTTGCTGTCACTCAGTAAGTCAGATGCTTTTGCTCTGTTTTTTTTTCTTTTTCTTTTTTCTTTTTTTTTACCATTTGAACAACCTAGGGCAAACCTCAGTATTTGTGATTTTATCTCCTTTTCACCTATAAAATTTAGAGATAAGGATCAACTTTTCATGCCACTGCATGAACTGGGAACAGGAAGAGATGAGATAGAGGAAAGTTCTCTGAATAGGAAAAAGTAAAAATACGAAATGTTACTATTACTATGGTGTTACTATTTCTATTCTTACTTTATAAAATATAGTTGGGAGAGGTGCATGCTGAAATTTTGACAATGTCTTATAATTCTAAATTTGAAAAGTTGTGAGTATATTACAATGTATTTCTTGGCTCTCAGATTCAGCAGTGTTTAATGTGTTCTAACAGCATATGGACATACTTAGGCTAAAAATGTTTTATATTAGTTGCTCTTTTTTTTTTTCTCGCTTGCATATAGGGCAGTATGCGATTCTTCCCATATTGCATCGTCTTTGTCCACTTGCTTTGCTCTGACCTCCAATGAGAACTCCTCAAAGGCAGGGACTGTTAATGTGTATGTGTTTCTCTCTCCAGGGCCTGGTTTGAGGTCTGACACCCTGTGGAGGCTCAAAAGAAGGGACCTAGGAACATTTTAACCTAACCCTGCAGAGACAGCTATATCTCAAAAAAGAATTACAGAAGATTAAAAAAATGGAGCTTTTCTGGAAGCAAATTGATTATTTTGTTTGTTTAGTTTAGTTTGGGTTGGTTTCTATTTCTTTCGCGTAAACTTCTAAAGCTCTTCATGGAGACTAAGTAAATGAATACAAGCCAAGGGTAGAACCAGGAAAATGTAGAGCACAGCTTTCATAAGGAGAAAGCTTACCTGGACTTGGTGTGAGCACAAAAATCTTTATAGGGAATACAAACTTTCACTCTAACCCGCAGCTCAGCGTTAAATCAGAACCAAAGTGACGTTTAGGAATGGTTTGAACTTGGATACTGAATAAGTAATGATGATGGCTATTACTTAATAGAGCACTTACTACGTGTGAGACCTGGTTCTAAGTGCCTCAGAGATAAGGTGGCCATTATTATCATCTTATTTTGCAGATTAAAGACAATGATCTGCTTAGTCACACCAGTAGTTGGTGCGCAGTGGGGATTCGTGATTCAGACAATCTTACTCTTGAGTCCGCACATTGGTGAGGGTAGGACTGACTGATCTTTAGAGACAACGACACATGGGTTTTGGGCGGATGATGACATTTGTGCTGCTCACCTGGGTGTATGGTCACCATGTATCATGCTCCCATTAAAGAATATGCACTCTCCTGGGTTCTTTACATCCATCATTTCTAATCTTTTTCACAAACTTGCCAGATCAGTGTTATTAGTCTAGCTCTAGGATCTAAACAAACTGAGACTTGGAGAAGCTCAGTACATGGCCCAGAGGTGCCAGCTGGGGATAAAAGAACCACCAATCTACGTCAAGTCAGTTTAGCTTCCTCGCCCATGTGCCACACTGGTCCGGACAACTGGCTGCTGATGTTCTTCTAACCAAAGTTGCTAAGAGTTCAGTTCCGTTGCATTTGGAGGTGTTGAGCCTGGAAGCTCAGCCATGTCCTTTCTTTTCTCGGGAGTTCGAGGGGGACACTGAGCCTCAGTCTTTCTGAACGTACATGGGACAGTGTGAAGTGGCACCTGGAGTTGATTGTCAGACCAGATGTTCCCTGGCGAGACCATCCGAGTTATCACACTGACTCACACACAATAAGTGTTTACAATACGCAGGGACACTTTCCTCTTACTTCCTATCCAGTAAGCCCCAACTCAGCACCAAAGAAGCCCTAAGAATGCCTCGAGGAGACCGGGAGGGCACGGCAAGTGCTAGCTCGGGTGTGGGGACACAACTCTGTTTTCTCTTGGGCAATTTATCTACCTTCTCTTTGCTTAGTTGTTCCAGTTATAAAATAGAGATAAGAATATAATTTAAAAAGGCATTTTAATTATTTTTCTGTTAAACTTTTCAGTAAGATTTTGGAATTAAAAATTTTTCTTCTAAATAGACAACACATGGTTTATTTACTTTTGAATCAATGACACGTAGTTTAAAAGGCCATTTGGTAAAGATACCAAATGGTATCCTTTTCTCAGCTATCTCTTTCCCTCTTTCTCACCAATAGGTAACTGTTCTTAGTAGTTTCTTGTGTTTTCTTCCACCTCTTTTATACTGCATTAGTCAGAGTTCTCCAGAGAAACAGGACCAATAGGATAGGAAGAAATTTATGGTAAGTTATTGGCTCATGCGGTTATGAAGGATAAGTCCCACAGCTGGCCATCTGCAAGCCACAGACCGAAGAAAGCCAGTGGTGTATTTCCAAGGCCTGAGAGCCAGAGAGCCACTGTTGGACACTCCATCCAGGTCTGAAGGCCTGAGAACCTGGAGCAGCAAGGGCAGGAGAAGATCAGCATTCCAGCTTAAGCATTCAGGCAGAGGTAATCCAGTCTTTCTTTGCCTTTTTGTTATTCTTAGGTCTTCTACAGATTAGATGCGGCCGCTCACTGGGGAAGGCCATCTGCTTTATTCAGTCCACCAATTCAAATGCTAATCTCTACCAGACATACCCAGAAGCAATGTTTAACCAGCTATCTGGGCTTCCAATGGCCCATTCAAGCTAACCACATCAAATTAACTGTGGGATGCCACAGTACAGAAGGGAGATATGGCTGCTGCCTTCAGGGCTCACAAAAAACAGCCCGGCAGCAACTCGAGTAGCACATGTAGCAATAACACTATAAAAGAGACAGGTGGCTGTTGAGATGGTGATCAACGGGACAAGATCTATGTTAGCTTGGCGATGGGGCATCATGGTGGGGGAGAGACGAGGGGTAAGGCAGACGGGCTGAGGGCAGAGAAACCAGCAGCATTAGGGCCGTGTTAGAGGAACAGAAAGAGGGTCTGTACGTGACTGTCCATGGGTGGCGGAGAGGTTGGAAGTGAGTGGGAGACAGATGCAGGGCCAGATCACCACGGGCATTTGGGACCACTTGCAAGGAGTTCAGATTTTCTTCTGAATTTCAGGTAGCCTTTAGCCACAGTCTGGGAAGATGGTGGCAGAGTCTGTAAAGTCTCATCTCAAAGACCGTAAATGCTCACCTATGTGATGTTAGAGAGACACAGCTCCTGTGCACGAGCACTGGAGGATGTTTTTGTATTTGCTACAAAAGGTTGTCACAGGGTATAAGGCTGACATCCAGCACGTGGCACGCTCTTGCCCAGCCCTGAATTCCGGTGTGTGTGACAAGCGACAAAAGCTTTTGCCTAAATATGGCCATGGAAATGTTCCGCAAAAATATATTCTACCTCTCCCAGAATTAAAACTCAGTTTATGAAGAACTTTCTCATTTATAAACTCATACATCACTCAATTAATTGATCATTTAGACAAATTACTATGGAGTGTCCAGTCTGGGTTAAGCCCTGCCCCGTGTGCTGCAGACGGTGAGAGGAGGAGGAGGTGGGAGGGAAATTACAAAGATGAAGAAAATGCGAAGTAGCTCATGGTCAGTTTTAAGACAGAATCAAAGGTCAGCAATCAAAAGGAAGGCAAGAAGGGGACAGCAGAGAGGGCTTGGCCATTTCTGGGTTCCAGATAAAAACCTTGGCCTTGCAGTGTGAGCCAGGTGCAAATCTGCCTCGGGGACCTGCTTGGTGCTGGGGAGCCCTTTGGGGCTGTAGCTTCTCTGGAGGATTATCCCTTAACTTTAGAGGTGAAGAATCAAGAACTTTCCACAAGACCACAGAGTGGGCAAAGGGCAGAGCTGGGACTGGCCCCTGGACTCGGAGGCCGTGGGTGTCTGTGCTCCAGGATAGAGCAAAAGTCCTAAGCCTTTAATGCCCTCAGGAGAGGACCCTCTCTAAATTGCAGCCTCTTTTCCTCTGGCCCCTCTGGTTCCATTATTATGGGGCTTCTTTGCTTTAGGAGTCTGTATCATTGGCAAGGCCCTTAGAAGGGGTGTGGACTGGAACAACCAGATGATGAGGCTCTAAGCTGAGAGGTGCTTCCATATTGTGAATAAATAAACATAGAGGACTGAGAAAAAGTATTGTTGATTGGGCACTCAGGCCCATCCCTACGGCACAAGTCATCAAAACAGAGTAGCCAGAACAGAGTGGGGGTTAAGTGTGTGTCTGCATGTGTGTGTGTGTGCACGCATATGTGTGTGGTGTCTAGGATGAAGACCTCGGCGATCATCTACTCAGAAGAGGTGGTAAGGGATGCAGGTTTTCACGGATGTAGGACTATCTGGGCAGAAAGTGGGAAAGCTGCTATATCAGTGAACATCTCAGGGATCCTCCTGGTCCAGGGATAAGAGGGCAGGGTTTACTTCCGAGAAGAAGAGACTCTGCAGGTGAATCTCAGGTGTTTAACTCAGATGGAATTGCCCAGATGAACCCAACACGAGGGTGGGTGGTTATGACATGATAACAATAGGTGAAAGGGGCTGCCAAGGGATGATTATAAAAGAAAAGTCCAGATCATATTTACAAAACTTGAAATGTATCTGTGCTCGTCATGATCGAAATAAATATTTAGGATTCACAGGTTTTTAGGCTTTTGGTTTTCCTTTATCCATGTTCAATCTGTCCACAATGATGGTATGATTGCTTTAAAGACTAACATTTTCATGAGGATTTTAACATGTTTGATTCTGAAGATTTCAGACATCCCCAAAATTAATGAATGAATGATGACATTGCTATAGAACTAAGCAATTGCATGTTTGTGTCTTTTGCAGAAAGTTTGCCTCTTTTTTTTTTTTTTTTATCATATGAAAGGAAATTATTGGAAGTGAACACGCTTACAAATTATCCTGTGTCTTTTTTATAAACATGCTGATCCTCCTGACAACACAATCCTTCTTGGCTGAAGTTAACAGTGTAGCTGCATCGGTCACTTATACAAACATTTTCCCACGTGCGTCACAAAGCCAACACATTCCAAAGCCATGAGTTCACCGCCCCCCGCCCCCCTGCCCCAACACTGATGTGGCTTTCCTAATTCTATTCCCGGAGTTAATGAGAGGGTAGAACTTGACTGGAAATCCTGGGTAACTCTTACTAGACCTTTTATTACCTGCAATTTTACTTCTTGCCCTTTTATCTCTTTACTCCAGGCTGTTGAGCAGCTGTTCTGTCCAACTGTTGGAGGTATCAACAGAGCAGAGCCCTTCTGCACAGGTGCCAGCTGCCATCCATCCCCTCCCAGTGAGGTCTGGGTGCTTTGCAGATACTACATGTGTTCCTTGCATGGGTTTTTATTATTTTCAATTTGTTCTGAAGGAATTGAGGCCCCAAGATAGCAGGCTACTTCTCACGATGGTAGCAAGTAAATAGCAGAGTCAGGATTTGGACGTGGGTCTGCTGGATCCCTAAATGTCTTTATATTTCATTGTGCAAAATTATAAGGAGATTTGAAGATGGGAAATGCTAATTTATAGAATAGTTCTCTTTAAGATGTCGTTGGAGCAGTCATATCTGCTTGAATGCCAAAGCATACGATTAAGGCTTCTTTCCACCACCTCTGATAGGAATTTATTGTCCAAATTAGCACATGTACCTGTAAGCTAATTTTTAAAAAAGATATTATGTGCAAAGCTTGTATTCTAGCCTCTGAAATGACTAGTAGGTAAGATTTGAGCTAAAATCAATACAAGTGTAATATATGTATAATAACAAGCTAAGATCAATACAAGTATAATAGGGACCAGGTAGATATTTCTCTGGTAGCCAAGATATGAAAAAAACCTAAATGTCTGTCAATGGATAAATGGATAAAGTAGGTGAGATATATATATCTTGGAATATTATTCAGCCACAAGAGAGAAGGAAATCCTGACATTTGCAACAACATAGATGGAACATGAGGGCATTATGCTAAGTGAAATAAGCCAGACAGAGAAAGACACGTAACATCACTTATATGTGGAATCTAAAAATAGCTGAACCCAGAGAAATAAAGACTGAAGTGGCGTGACTAGGGGCTGAGGGTGGAAAAAATGGGGAGATGGCTAAAGGATACAAGGTTAGCAAGTTGGGGGTTCTAATATGCAACATGGTGATTATAGCTAATAATACTGTGTTATATACTTGATAGTTGCAAAGAGAATAGATCTTAAATATTCTCACCACCCACAAGAGGTGGTGGTTATATGATGCAATGGAGATGTTAGCTAGTGCTGTGGTGGCAATCACATCGCAATAGTAAATGTACCCAGTGAACACGTACACCTTAAACTGACTCTATGTTATATGAGAACTATATTTTAATAAAGCTGGAAACAAAACAATCAAAACAAAAAGAGGATAATCTGTAAAACTATTGGCAAAGATTCACAGGATTTCTTTCCTGAGGAAAAAATATATGATCGTAGTCAGTGGTGATAGAATGTGTACTTAGACTTGACTTCAAAAGTCTCGTTTGAACTTTCCATGACTACCTCTTTTGAATAAATCTCCCTCAAGGTTTAAGCATTTCTCTAGATTAACTCAGTGGGTTACTGAGCTGACTCATAGGGAGAAAGGAGGTTACATTTTTGCTATTGCAGTACGTGAGAAATTAAACCCAACACCACTCACCGTGCTTGAATACTTATCATTGACCTCAAATTCTGAGATTTATTTAACTGCAAGATCAGAATTAAGTTTTTTTTTTTTTCCTGGTTGAAATTTTAAAAGAATTTCATAAGGCAGTGCGACATAGTGTACAGAATCTAGATTCATAGACAAGCGAGAAGTGCTGGTGGGGAAGGGTAGGGTGGGCGGTGAACACAGGTACTTCTTTTAGTCTGGAACTGAGGTCCAGATCGTAAGTCGTTGTTCCAGGCCAACCTGCTGCATGTGGACGAGGCCCTGGAGCTGAGCTCTTTCTTGGCCTGGTCCTGGTCTGCCGGGTCAGCGTAGAAAAGGAGTGCTGCTGCATTAGTGAACCCACTGCATTACGTACAAACCGAACAAACCGCTCCTGACCTTGATCCCCTCTGTGATCTAGGCCAGCAATTGTCAATCCTGGCTGTGTATGGAAATCACCTGAGGAGCCTTAGAAAATACTAATGCCTGCTCCCTACACCCCAAGAGGTTGTGATGCAGTCGGTCTGGGATGCTGCCTTGGCATAAAAATTTTAAAAAACTCTCAAGGTGATTATACTGTGTAGCTGGTATAATGTGGATTGAGAACCACTGACCCAGGAAGTAGACAGCCATGAATTCAGTAACTTATCAAGTAAAAAAGAGGCTGGCTAGAACAAGGCTATCCTGAGCGATTGCCAAATGCTGCCTGCTGGTGGACTTTTCCCAGAGAACCTCATCTCTGCAAGTTATCAAAGGCTCTCTATCTTGTCAGTGTGGTTTGAATTTTCTAAGGCACGGTGGGCATAAGTACAGCTGGGCCTTGAATAATGTCGGGGTTGGGGCACTACCCCTGCATCCTCCATATATAATTTTTGACACTTACAAACCTAACATTTACAAACCTGCTGTTGACCGGAAGCCTTACTGATAACATAAACAGTCAATTCATATTTTATATGTTATATTACATATTGTATTCTTATAATAAAGTACGCTAGAGAAATGAAAATGCTATCATAATCAAGAGAAAATATACTTACAGTATTTTTTGGAAAAGAATCTGCGTATAAGTGGCCTCATGCAGTTCAAACCTTGTTAAAGGATCAGCTGCCATGTAAATGTAGTCACTTTCATTCAACTGGCAGAGCTTTAAACATTTGCTCTGTTCAAGCTAAGGAGAAAGAGCCAGGCTTTAAGCATTGGACTGTGTATCAGGGAGAGAACTGAAATGCTGCAAAATGGGGGTTGCCCATGCCATCAGGAGGGGAAGGTGAAGCCCACGGTTCAGAGAGGGGACATAACTGACTTTTCGCCCAGTCAAAGGGGTGAGAAGACCCTAGCACACGCCTTGGAAGGAGTATCAGAATTTAGGGTGGGTTTGCAAGGATGAGGAGGAGGGAACTGAGTTGGAGGAGAAAGATGGACAGACAACATTCTGGGTAGAGGGAAGAGTCAGTGATGGAGAACCATCAAGGGGATCTGGGTGGTGTTTGACTGAAGCCAAGAAGCATCAAGGGCCAGGAGGGAAACTGTCTAAAAGGTAGGATCCAGGGAGATCAAGGTGGGTCTGGAACGTGAGATCCAGTCGTCTGGGGTTTATCCCGGAGGCAGTGGGCAGCCCTGCCTGGAAGGTTTTGATGGCCAAAACTAAAGAACAGGGCAAGTATGAGATTGCCCAGCACTCTTTATCTGGCTAGTCTGGATTGTGTGGAAGAAAAGCATGTTGTTTCTAATGCTGTGGTTTGTCAGGGTGGACAAGAAGCCTGTGTAGGTTACACACGTCGGTTTTCATTGGGTTTATTGCATGGGGTGGTTCAGACTTTTTCTAGTTGTTGCCTTATTCATCTCTTTCCTTTTCTCTAACTTCGAACACTTTCCTTGTCCCTCCCCAGCCCTCTTAAGGAAGAAATTGAAGAGCTTTCCCCTCTTCTCACACACAGAATGGTGGTGTCTCTATCAGTAACAGTGAAAACTCTGAGTCTGAAAAGATCGTGCAGCCATTAAGAGGTTTGATGGTGAGCACGGCATTACTTAATGATTTTTGCCACATTGACTCTTCAGTAAATATGGTAACTGCTTCTTTTCTCCCTTCTTTTCAAAATAACAAATATAAAATATAAAGGTCAGCCAGGTTTTGGTGTAAATGGCCAACGCACTTCTGTAAATGATGTTTCTGGATTAATTTTATTACATCTCAGTGCTCCTAGGTGTATTTTGGGAATTTTCTTTATAAGAAAGTCTATAAATGCTGCTAGTGATCCAGAAAGGGGACTAGACAGAGATCGATTTCCTGGAGTTGCGATCACTTTGTTTAAGTGTGATTTTAAAGTATTAAAAAGTATTCATGAAGTGCTTTGCACTGTGTTAGGTTAGAGGGCACAAAAAAAAGTTTGTGTCTTCCAAACATCTTGGGTTCATTTTTTTCTCCCATTGGAAGAAATAGGTGAAATCACATTAGCAGACTTTCTATACTTGGTCCTAGTGTTTTCTTTAGGAGCAGGCTAGCATTTTTCTAGATAAAATTTGCATGTGTATAGTTTCTCAGTTCTGCTTCTTACTGTTCTCAGTGACCACAGGTTTCTACTCGCTCTTCCAGACTTAGCCATGAGAGCTAAGCTCCTGCTTCCTCCTTTGTCTTCTTCTGTGGGCTCTTCCTGTCAGTCACAGGACATCTTCTGTGCCCCAGCTACGTGGCAAATGAGCTCCACTGCCCACTGTCCCGGTCTAGCCTCGCTTATTCTTTGGCTTATGAGTCCAGTCTTGATCCTTGACCCTTGGGACGTAAAGCTCAGTTGAAGGCATTCCAAATAAACTCCTTTTCTCTCTGTACCTGGCACAGTTTTTCACCACATATTTTCATCTATTAATAGATGATAGATCATAGTTACTTGGCAGCATTTTTTTTTCCCATTGTGCATATTACAATTAATAACATTTTAGCTTAAGCTATTGAGAGTTTAAGCATGGACTTAAACTCTCTTCTGAAGTTTAAACACCAGCATTAGCTTCTTTGTTCTTTCCTCCATCTTCTGTTCCCTGAAGTAATGGGTGCTTCTTCTTCCACGGTATGAAGCCACTGGGCAACCAGAAATAATTAAAGGGTGACTGGGAAAGAACACACATTTGTTTTATATGTTCAAAACATGTGATTCCCAGCACAGAAGATCACCCTTTGAATCACTAGAAGTAAGACTGGACCGCCTTACTGCAATGAACTGGCTTCTATGCTATGCTCTGGAATATAGCTAAAGAAAAAAATGTGTCCATCTCAAAGAGGCCTGGCCTGCTATGGAGCAAGACATAAGGCCTCCCAGATAATGGGACAGTGCCCTCTCAGACCATGAAGTCACAGCACCTGAGAGGCCTTGGTGCAGGGTGAAGATGAAGGCCTCCGAGACTGATGGTGTTAAGCACTAGGATCCCACTCCTGCCTCATTCCTTGATCATTAAGACAACTTCTGAAGGCATCTTGGTTTCCCAATGTGTCCTTCCTGGAGAAGAAAACATGCTGTGAGTGAATAGCAACAGCTTGTTCCTTTGGCAGTGATAGGTTTTATTTTAAACTGAGAAGTTGAAATTCCCTTCTAGACTTACACATCTGTCTCATAAGAACATTATGAGTTTAAGATGCTGAGAGGCCTGAATTCCAGGGTCTGTATGATGAGAGCCAAGCCTTAGAGACAAGTGACTCCACAGGTAAGGCCATCTTCAAACCTGGGTTTGAAGGAGGGGGGCTTTAGTGTCAGTTCTCTTCCCAGTCCAATTATTCGCCCAAAAGACAAGCCATGAATTGAAGCTGCTGGTCTAAGCTCCTATGTAAATACCTCTTCTGGGCCTTTGGGTGTGGCAGCCTTGATTGATGAGTTGGGCTTTGGCTTTCTTTGCTCTGCTCCCTCCCATGTTCAGGTGAGAAACACTTTGCTCCAGGTCTCCATCTTTTGATGTCCCTTTGGCTGAGTCAGCTCCCTACCTACTTTGGAAGGATCCAGGACAGATAAGTTATCCTAAAACTAAAGGCCCGCATATATGCATTGATAGGGCATGGGGAGACAAAATAAACATGGCCAAGAGGATGATAACTGGTTGTGAAAAAGAATTGGGGCAAAGAAAATGAGATATTATTGAATGGAAAGGTCGAAAACTACTGAAATCAAGTGCAAGGACTTTCAATGTGCAGAGTAAAATGATTCCTCCCCTTCTCCTTCCTTCCCTCCCTCCTATAAATTATTTAAAATGCACTTAGCTCATGCAGGCTTTCTTCCAGACAGTGATAATACAATAGTGAACAAAATAGAACAAAACTCTACCTTCATGGTGTTCACATTCTAGTAGAGGCAAACGGTTAATAAACAAGATCACAAAGTAATACAGTAAGCTAGATAATGACACAAGCTATGAAATACCAATAAGGACTTCAGATATGGTAGACATGTGTGTGCATGTGCGTGTGTGTGCACATGTACATGTGTGCATGTGACATTTAATGGGTTGGGATACCTATTTCGCAATGAGGAGGGGGATTGCTTTCACAATAGTGATCTGAAGTTTAGAAGTGTAGGGAGAATGGGAAAGAGGTATTGCCTTTGTCAAGACAGGAAATGATTCAACAATGAAAAACAAAGAGAAACAGAACCACTTCGGCATGGTAGTAATTAAATTTCTGTGTTTACGTAAGGAATATTGAGAAACTTCTGGTTGCAAGCTGACCTTTTATTTCCTTGAAGTTTCTCGTTATCTTTGACTACCATTTAGATTTCAGTTCCTGATAATTCTTCACGATATTGACTTAAATTTACTGTCCTATCACTCAGACACCAAGTTATTTATACATTTCACACTTGGTTGCTTTAGACTTGAGTGAGTGTGTAGAAATACCCTGCTTTTTAAATGTAGTTTTGTTTGATCTTTTTGGAATGAGGAATTTATCAGCTGTGGTGACTAGTGTGACTCTTTTAGCCAGAAATACCAATCTACTCTTTGCCAGAAAACTCCCCGTTCCAAAATGACATCACATTAGGAGTTTATGTCTAATACAGCTTCAGTAATATTTGCTTATTTGCATAATATGATTCAGTTAAAATACTGTCAGGTACGTTAATTATCTGTAATTTTCTCAATAACTCTCCAAAGTAACTGGGCAGGAATTTTTATATCCATTTCATAGGTTCGAAAAGCTTGAGTAGGTTCCCCGAACATCACTAATGTATGGCATATAACGAATATCTCTGCCATTGACTACATGTCAGATGATTTTTAACTGCTTTTTACATATTAATTTATTCAGTTCTCACAACAATCCAATAAAGTGGGGACTATTAATAACATTAAATCTACCGTTAAGGAAACTGAGACACAGAAGTTCAGTGACTTGCTCAGCACTGCATAGCTGGGCTCCAACCTATGGCAGCTACTACATACTTTAGGCTGTTTTTCATTTTAAGGGTCTCTATACACTTTTAAAAATTATTGAGAACTTTAAAGAGATTTATTTGTATCAATAATAAAATAAATTTTTATTGATCATTTAAGAGTAACAATGAATGCATTACCTGTTAACAGAAATAACATCTATTTTTGTAAAAATAATTATATTTTGAAAACAAAAAAATTAGAAATACATCATTTAGCTTCCAAAAATGTACACTCGTGAGAGAATGTGTGTGAAGAAGGCACACACCATCCTTAAATTATTTTCAAAGTAGTTTTGACCTTGTGGGCCCCTGAAAGGGTCTTAGGGACCTTTGAGAGTCACTCATGTAGAATAACTTTTTCTCCTTAACATTTTTTAAATACTTTTAGAATTTCCTCTCAACTTCTCCTTCCGGATGCCTGTATTCAAGCAATCACAATTGCTAATAATTTGTCCTTCAAAAGTCTTGGGTTTGGCAAACTTGGAGATAGAGGATTGGGCTCTTTAGACTTCATAGTTCTCCCTTCTTCCATTTTTCCCTTCCCTTCTTTCCTCCATCATTCCTTTCCTTCTTTCTATCTCTCCTTCCTTCACAACTGTTCTTTCCTTTCCAAGTCAAGTGGCGCAAGCTTGAGAGTTTTTCCATTCAGGCTAGTGCCTCACAACTGGCCCCTCTGCCTCTAGGACCAAAGTTGTCCTTTACCTGATGTCATTCACAATTTACTTCCTCAAAAGTCTTGGTCCTTAGGTTCGAATCCCACCCTCGTCACAAAAAAAAAAAAAAAAAAAAAAAAAAAAGCCTGGATTTGGCCAACATTTATTAATTCTGTGTTATGTTTTATAAATATTTCAAAACTTTTCCAACTAAAATTAAAAACTTTTTGCGATGTGCAAAATATTTTAGATATGGTTACAGCTGACTGTCATATTTATGAAACTATGTAGCAGACTTCTGCTACAAACCAAGATTAAACAATAGGGCCTGGATTCACTTTTGCATCAGAGACAACCCCCCAAATTGTGTAAAATACATGAAACTAGGGCATTTAAGATGTTGGACATCAGCCAGCAAAGGAGAGTGATCTCTAAGAGATAGGAACCAAATGAGGTGAGCCCTACAATTGCTTCTGCTTATTAACTTGAGAGTTGCCAGGCCATGGAAGAGTGTCCAGCCATTTCCATAGGGAAGGGGGACCCAAGCACAACTCAGCAAACTTCTTGAATTGATGAGACAGAGCTGAGAACCAAGGGTGACCGAGACAGCTCCAGTTCATGGGAAGAATGTTGGAGAGGACACAGCTGTAACGAGAAAACTTCAGATCTGCAAAGAGAAGTAAGACAGATTAAAACAGAAAATAATTAAGTAGAAAACAAAAATACAATAGAGAAAATCAAGGACACTAAAAGCTGATTCTTTGAGAAGATCAATAAAATTAATAAATCTTTAGCCAGAATGATTAAGAATAAAAGACAGAGACAGAAATATCAATAGCAGGAATTAGATAATATCACTGCACTACACTACAAATTTTAAAAGAATAATAACAGAATGTTAGGAACAAAATTATGCAAAAAAGCATTGGCACTGAAGTGAAATGGACAAATTCTTTGAAAGATACTCAAGAAGAAATAGATAACTTGAATAACCCTCTATCTATTAAAGAAATTGAATTTGTAGTTAAAAATCTTTCCACAAAGAAAACTTTAGGCCCAAATAACTTTCTTGGTGAATTCTATCAACACTTAAGGGAGAAATTATATCAATTCCATACGAACTCTTCCAGAAAATTGAGGAGGAGTAAATTCTTTCCAACTCATGAGTTCTTCCCAACTCTATGAGGCTAGCATTACTTGGATATCAAAACCAAACAGGAGATTACAAGAGAAAAAATTACAGACCAATATTTCTCATGAGGGAAGGTATGAGCAGGGATGATTTAGCTGAACAATGAAAGACAGACTGAATGAAAACATGGTTGATCGAAAGAAAAGGGGAAGGTGTGAAGAAGGTTTCTGTTTAGGTATAAATGTAAAATGAGCAGATTATCTATTCTAGATGAAAACTAGCTAGCTGGAGAATGATGCCTGTTCCAGAGGCCCTGAATTGTCTAAATTTTAGAGCAGCAATGTCCATTAGAACAGTTCGCAGTGGTAGAGATGTCTATGGCTGGGCTGTTCAATATGGTAGCCAGTAATGATGTGTGGCTAGTGTGACTCAGGAACTGGGTTTTTACTTTTATTTAATTTTAAATATTTAAATAGCTTCATGTTTCTAGAAGCTACACATATTGGAGAGCGCGGATCTAGAGGAATACGAGAGAGAATCCTTGGAGCCACCTTCTGAGAGCCCATGCATAAATCACACTCAAGAGATCTTCTGTGTTTCCTACCCAAAGTCTGGTCCAATTTGGATCCCGAATCTTTATGCTGCTATTGGGGAATTGAGACAATAGGCTTCCGCTTTTACTACTCAAGGCCCAGTGGCATTGGCCTCCTCTGAGGACAATACCAGCTACATTCTAGATCATAAGCTGAGGTCATCAACAGGTCTAACTAACCCAGAGTAGAAACAGATCAGCACCCACCATCCAAGCTCTTCATTCAGTGATTTACTTACGAGGATGTGAGAGGCAAAGAAGGAATCAGTGATACTATGTACTCCTCTTTCATCCCTTGAACCCAAGGCAGAGAGCTTTCCCGATTCTCTCAGGGCAGTCATGCAATTACTGTTGGATAGAAGTTCACCTGCTGCTAAGGTATTGCCCAGTTATTTGTTCAAAGGAAAGATGAGAAAGAGGAAGTGTTAAGTGTTAACATAATCTTTGGACATTAGGTAAGTAATTCAATAAATATGGCATTCCCGAGTCTGACCAGATTTTTCTTCTGCTTTTGTTGTCAGAAGTAGTGACTTGCTTTTTACTCTCCCAAGTATTTTTGCTGGTGGAGGCTTACTTCTCATGGGTTGCACTGCTTCTTGGAAAATCATTGAATAATAACACTAGACACTAAATCATTCCTGTAGTTAGCATTTGCTGAAAAGTATAAGGTTAGAGCTACTTCTTTTATTCTAAAAATGCTTGCGTCTAAATATTCTAAGTGTGTGTACAGATAAATCTCTTTGACCAAGTCCTAGCTCTCATTTCTCCTTTGTTTGCTGGTGAGATAGTCATAATAATAATGTCAAGGAAGTCCTCCATACCTGTGGGCAGTGTTCAGAGGTGATGCTGCCATTTAATTCTGAGATACCTTGCTTGCTAGGCTGATTCTATATGGTACAGGATGGGCCATGGAGAATCATGACACATTTTTGAGTATGATCATTGCTTTGCTTATCAACAAACTCAGTGACTTAAAACAATAATGTATTATTATTGTTCATGGTTCTGTGGGTTGATGAGACTCTGCTGGGTGGTTCTCCTGTGGGGCCTCTCCTATGGACGTAGTTGGAAAGCTGCTGGTTAGGGTCGACAGACTTGATAACCAAGATGGCGTGCTCCCATGCCTGGAGTTGGTTCTGGCTGTCAACTGGGGCTGCGGACTGGCATACTTCCATGTGGCCTCCACGTGGCTTGGGATTTCTGATAGTACAGCAGCTTAGGATAGTAATACTTCTTACATGGCAGCTTTAGGCACCAAGAATGAATGTTCCAAGAAGCCCAGGAAGAAACTGGAAGGTTTTTGAAGATCTGGCCTCAGAAGTCCCTAAAAGTCAATTCTACCTCATTCTATTGGTTGAAATTGGTTGTGTTAAGTCACTGAGGCTAGCGCAGTTTTCAAGGGAGGTGATGAGACTTCACCTCCTAATTGAAGGAGGAGCAAAGAATTTACAGTCATCTTTAATCTATTATGTTAAAAGGAAACAACTTAGAGAAAATAAATTGGCAGTTATGTTCATAAAGGATCAAAGAACTGAAAGGCTGAAACATGAAAGTCTGGATTTTGGTAGGTGCTTGTGGAAAAGGGAAAGTGACAAAACTTAGAATTACAGAAACTCGAAGAGAACCAAAGATGGTGAAACTGTAGAATTACAAGGGAAAAAACATTATATTTAGAAATGAATATAAAGAAGGCAATACTTCTATGTGTCTCACATACGACTAAGCACAGAGGTTGTGATGGGCCTTTCTTGGATGACTGGGTAAGCTGGTAATGGCTACCTTTCACTTGGTGATGGATGGTTTGGTTATTGGTGCTTTAAGTTTCATGTGTCAAAGCAGTCATCATATCAAAGACAGATGGCATAAGAGAGAGGCCACCAGTCCAGTTCTGTTAGGTGCAAAGGTTCTTTGAGGATCCTAATTCATTCTCCTCTGGAACTTGCTGTGCTGTTTCTGTATTAGCATGAGGAAAACCTGGTGCAAGACGCTTCTTTCAGTCATTTGCCTCACTGAGCATGATTAAAGCGGCAATTAGAACAAATGTTGGCAGGGCTGCCTGCCATGTCCGTCTTTTCTTGCTCATCTCCCAAAGAGGTGAAGAAATAGTCCATTGCCCATGGCAATCTATCATATTTTACACTTTCTCAACAGCTCTCACATCCAGTACACATGTGGCTTTCTGACTTGTCCAGGTCTTGCACAATCAGAGGAGTCTGAATAGAAAGATGATCCTAGAAGTCCACATACAACTACTAGGAGAAATAAAGAGTGTTGAGTTGATAAAAACTGAGAAGTTGAAGTGATGAGAAGTAATAAGATACATAGATTTAAAAAAGTGGTTTTTTGGAGGTCAGTAGATGGAAAATGTGTAAAAGGTTCAGAAAACGAGGCTGTAGAAGGAAGTCCATCTAGGACAGTGGTTTTGAAATCTATCTCAGGGAACACTGTGGTTCTGTGAGCGGTTACTGGCAGTTTCATAAATAACAAAAAATAGACGTAGCAAGAATCACAGAATTGCTTTCTTGCAATTCTGTGTGCAAGAATGTAATCCTCTTTATTTCCCACAATTAAAATCAATTTAGCGCATGAATCCTCATTTCCATCTAGGCCAGAAAAAAAAAAAATCTTGCCATTTCAGTGTTGTTGAGCCTCCACTGGTTCAAGATGCAATCTCTTTGGGGACCCAGCACAATCTATTCAGAATTCTTCCTTTTCCAAACCCCTTTTTGTCTCTGGGTGGTCACTGAGTTCTTTGGTGGTAGTGGAGGTGAAGGGCATGGGCAGCTTAAGCCTCATCTTGTCCTCCAGGGAGAGCCAGGCCTGTTACTCCTACATCACTCTCTGCCCTGGTCTCAGCATCACACAAAGGCCTTGCAGACCTAAGCTGACATCACTGCTCACCGACAAGGGCTCTTCTCGATGTTGGTCTGCTCAGCCCTTTTGCAATCCCCTTTAAGGACTTGGAGACTCTGAATACCCTGGGAAGCAGTGGAATTGGTTAAATAGCTTGTTCTGAAGCTCAGGCAGTTCCTCTGTCAGGACCGTGCCTTGACCCAGACCATGCTGGACACAGGACTTTAGAATGACATCGGTAGTGTCAAGTGTTATGCCCTGGGGATCCCAATAATGCCCCTCTCTTCCAAGATTCCCATCAGTCTCCTGTCTCAGGAGGAGGCCAGGGTTCCTCTTGTTTGGAGGTGCTGGAGAATGGCGGCACTGTGCCATCTCTGAGAGACTTTTCAGGGTTGATAAACACCGTCAGCTCTACTCTGTTCTTCTCCTCAGCTGTTGGTCAACTCTGCTCCTTCGAGTGGGAAAACCCATATCTTTACGTTACCATAGATTCTTTTAAACTCAGTGGTTTATAATCTAAACTCTATGTTCAAGGTTCTCCAACACTATGGCTTTGAGGAATTCAATAAAACAAGCCCCAAAATGCTTCCTCTTGAAAGTTTTCAAGCCAGTGTTCATGTTTATAATGGACAATCCTTCAAAATGCCCTGTCGCATAAGCCACAGGAAATGTTTTATGTTTCAGATCATCAGATCATTTTAGACCGGTCAACATGACTTTCTTTCATGTGCATTATGAGAAATACCTAAGAGGGTTCCATGATCTGAGCAGCTTGACATGTAGGGGAAGACTGAAAACGCTCAAGGAGTATAGTCTCTTAAAGAAGATGTCCCAGGGGTAGCAGACAGTCAAATCTTTCAAATGAAGAGTTTTAGAGGTGAGACAGTAGTGAGGGAGGCACAATCTAGAAGGTGTCCTGAGTCTACAGATGGTATTTCTGTTACCCATAAGTTTTTGTCCAACAACTGTTACTATCTTCAAGAAGTGATGTGTCTTACACTGAAGCACACACTCACATTCAGACCATTTGTGTGATGCTGAGACCAGGGCACAGAATGACATAGGAGTAACAGTCTGCCCCTCATGAAGCCTCCAACCTAGGGAGTGGAGCAAGACAGGTGGACACCTAAGTTACCTAGGAAAGGAAACGAAGGGAGGAGAGTCAGGGAAAGTGGTCAGCATGGTTGAGTGAGGGTGGAGGTGAATTCAAGGTCCCAGACAGAACAGTGGTTATGGGTGGAGAGGTCTTCAAACCCCATCCCCATTTGTGGGGAGAAAGTGTTTGAGAATCCTACCTGGGTCTAGGTGCCCATGTTTTTAACAGGGCAGTTGGAGTAAGGGTGGGTGTGAGGCATCAGAATATAAAGAAAAATAAAAGATAAGTGTAATTTTTATTTCTTTATTATTTTATTGCACAAATCAATTTGCTACTTGAAAACTATTTAAAAACCTTCATTACCTAAATGGTAAGATGAATTTATGTTCACCAACATACAGCTTCTGGACTAGCTCTGCACCGTTGGGGCAAGCCCACCTCTTTTAGGATTCATTGACTTGGAAGCACTGCACTGAAGCGGCTTCAGGTGAAGGGTTCTAAATTAGGGCACCACTGGGGGGCTCCAAGGGACAGTTGTTTACAACCCTGGCTGCATAGCGGAATTGGCTGGGAGCTTTACAAACAGTGGCATTTGGGCTCCAGTCCCAGAGGTTGTGACATGGCTGATTTGGGCATAGGTGGTCCAGATTTGCCCCAGGAATCCTTGTGTGTAGTCAAGGTTTTGAGAACCAGCGCTCTAAAAAGGGACACTAAGAGATGGAACTTCTGATTCAGATTTGAGTCTGTGCCCCTGAGAATGAGGAACCATAAGAGCGTTGAAACTAGATTAAAAAAAAAAAAAAAAAGGATAACAGTCAACATGCCAGGCCACAAGGCAGCGTTGGGGCTGACAATTATTGTGGCTTATTCCTTTATGCTTTCTTCTAGCCCAGAATTATGTGGGGTGGCCAGTGTACCTCAATTCTTGTCTCTGATGGAGATACCAAGGGATAGGGTAGGGAAATAAGCGCCTGCCCAGCCTGGAAGGGATACAGTAAGGGATGGTGTGTTCTGTTAGGAAGGAAGCAAACATTTATTTATTCAGTGCCTGCTCCAAAGATGGCCCAGTAAGTCCTCCAAACAAGCTTAGCTCCAGTCACTTGTTGGAGGCACAAAGTGGCAGAGGAAGAGCAAGCTTCAAGCTCCTGGCTGTTGGGCTTAGAGCCCAAGCCAGCCAGCCACTGCCAGGACCTGGGCATCCTTCCCTCCCTGCCCTGTGACCCTGGCCATTCATCGTGGCATTTCTCTGAGTAAGAACAAACTCTCATTTGCAAAATGAGCTGGTGGGGGTAAGTGGGTTTTAAGCTTAAACAGATAATACCTGGTCTGGCCAAGAAGCCTGATATCAAAGTTGTACCACCTCTAAGCTGCTTTTTCATTTGGGCGCATAGCAATAACAATAAAAGTGTCAGGTGACTCTAGTGTAGTATCGATTCTGTGCCAGGCAGTGGTTTACAGTAACTGCTCATTTAATCTTCCCAAACATTCCGTGAGATGGGAGCCGTTATGATCCCCTTCACAGAAGAGGAAACGGACGTACAAAGAAGTGAGTGCCTTGTTCAAGTTCACTGAGCCAGTCAGTCTGAGAGATCTAGGACTCGGTCTCTTCTCTCAGGCTCTGGGTACAAAAGTGTGTTTGCCTCGGGGTCTCATGTCCAGGACCCCACCGCTGGGTTGCAGCCAGGTCGCGATGTCTAGGTGAGTAGTCTCAACTCTCTTTGGGTGGCATTGCTGTCGTTGTCCCTCCAGGAGCTGGGTCGTGGTTTGGGAGTGTGCGGCAGCCTCCCAGTGCCCAGTGGAGCGCGGGCCCAACGGGGATGGCGGGCGCAGGGCAGCGTGGTGTAGAGATCCGGGCGGGGGTGGGGCATCGGGCCAGCTGACTCGCCGCCCGCAGTCTGTCCCTTCAGAGCGGTCTCCGCCCAGCTGCCCGCCCCCGCGCCGTCGGGGCTGGAGCCGGAGCCGCGCCCCGCAGTCCCGGCGCGCAAGGCGGGCGCTGCTGGTGCTCGCGGCCCTGAGCCCGCTGGGAGCGAGCGGCGGCGGCCGGAGGAGCGAGCGCGGCCGGGCCAGCGCCCCTAGAACCGGCGGGAATGTGACGGCCGTGCGCCGCGCCCGGAGCACCCTCGCTCTGTATCCTGGGCGGCGGGCAGGGCGGGCTGCGACCCCGCACGCCCCACGGGACTCATCGAGGTAGGAGAACGCTGGAGCTGGCGGGGCTGGGTCGCGCGTGGGGGACTGACTGTGGCTTGGACATCTTCGCGATGTCAGCTTTTCTTCTGCAGCGCGTAGAAAGCGTGTTTTCTAAATTGCCCTTGGCCGTCAACTTGTGTAGGAAGGCGATGGCGGTTTAATCTGTGGGGTTCTTTTTTGTTTGTTCGATTTTATTCATGTTTGGAGCAGGACAGAGGTTGTTCAGATCCCTTTTTGGGGAACTTGCTGGTGGCTCTGGAGGTCGGTCTCTCTCTCTCTCTCTCTCTGTAAATTGCTTCCAGGCATTGTAATACGGCCAAGTTCAACCGGTTTAGGAGTGTCCTTCCTTCTTAGAAGTTCAGAAGTGTCCCTGTAAGGGATTTAAGCTCAGAGAGGTCAGTCTCCTTAACTAGATGGGGATGAATGCCTAGATGGGGATGAATGCCCTGAACACAGGCAGGGAGGGCTACTTGTTGACCCTCTGATTCAAGGACATGCTGGGTGGTGTGGATACAAACAGACACCAAGAAGACACTCATTTACAGTAGGCCTGTCAGGCTCTTTACAGTTTATAAGGCCCTTTATACTTACTGCTCTTTTATCCTGCCAACAGTCTTGTGAGAGACATATTAGTATCACCCTCCTTTCACATCAAAGGAAGCAGAAGCTTATCAGGGTGACTGACTTGCTGAAGGACTGGCACCCAGGACAGGGACACCTCTGGACGCCAAACCCCATGCCTACTACTTTATGGCATGATGGCTCCCAGTGGTCCCTGCCTGCCAGGCTGTCTTCTCTGCCCAGCCGGGAGGGAGGAAGGCTGCCAAGCAGTGTGCAGATTCCTGCCAGGGGCAGCTGTCCAGTGTTTCCTGGCAGCAAGGACTGCTTGCCAGATGGGCATGTTCCAGTAGTTCTAGCTCCAGAGCTTAGAAACTGAGTGAGGGATGTCTCTGGGCTGCTGATACCATGGAGAAAAGGTGAGTTGAGATTCATCACCATGGAATGTGATGCTTGGGTCACGCTGGCTTAGTGGCAAGCTTCTGGAGGGTGAATGTAAATCATGGAACTCCTCTGTGCTTATTGATGACCGGTGGAAGCCCAGAGATGGTGCTGGGGGAATTAGCTACATCCCCTGCTCAAATTACTATGCAGCTGTGGGTGTTTTTTTCTCTCCTGAGTCCCTTACTTTCTTATTTATTTAATTTCCTATTTAATATTTCATTTAGCAGTCTGTATTCATATCCTGCATTATGTTGTGTGCTAGTCAAAAACACAGGACCTTTGGGCTAGGATTTGATGGGAGAAGGGGTGTGGAACCCCTGATTTATTTCTAGTCTTACTTGGCTATTTTGCTGTGTGTGGAACATAACCCCACAGATAAAGGGGACAACTGTATAATGTAAACCTCACTGAACTATATTCTTGTAAAGCTGCCAAGTGGGGCTGCAAATGCAGAGATAAGCTAAGTGCCCCAGCCCTCCCGTGCCTTGGCACTCTGAGAAATGCCAGGACTGGACTGCAGAGCAAGCAGACTAGCATCTCCAGGACTTTGCGCAGCCACTGGTATTTTTTAATCCCCCCAGGTGGTTCTAATGTGTAGGCAAGGTTGACAACACTGGTACACTTTCTTGCTGGCAGTGAGAGGGAGGCAGCCTGGTGGGGCACAGCCATCTGTGTCTTCAAGATGGAAAAGAAGTGCTCAGGAGAAGTAAAAGCATTCCTGGTACAGAGAGAAGCAGGAACTTTTTCCTGAAAGTCTCCATTTAAGAGCAAGTTTGAGGCTCTCTCTTGAAATGACCCCCATCGAAAGTACAATTTGATAGCCACATTTCAGCTGGGCTCAGGGTGCTGATAGGAGGTCTGTGGTCTGAGGCATCCTGGGATCTGCACAGCCGGCTTCCCAAATGGGGGGAACTTTGGACCCCTGAAAAAATAACCAGTGACTCCTGACTAGTCGTCAAATTAAGAGATAGATGCGGCCACTTTATGTTTTTATTTATTTTTTATTTTTTATGCCTACAGCACCTTATCTTCCTAGGTGGTCTCTCATCCAGGTACTAACCAGGCCTGAGTCTGCTTAGCTTCCGAGATCAGACGGGTTTGGGCTTGTTCAGGGTAGCATGGCTGTAGATGATGCTGTCACTTTAGATCAGGGCTTCACACCTCATTCAAAACCCAATACCCCCTTGTCATATTTTAAAACACCCCTTTTAAAATTCTGAAATAATATAATAAAACTTGCCTACAGCAAAATTTCCAAATAGTCAATATAATAGCTAGTTGTAAAGAATAAACAAAAGTAATTTGTATTAAAAAAAAAAAAAAGTGTGGATTTCAGTGTGTGACTGCTTGGGCAGAGTTAAACTGGAACTGAGTAAGGTCACCAAAACTGGAACTGAGTAAGGTCACCAAATGCTTTATGTGGACTGACTGTAGGACAGCATGGTGGGACAGCTCTAGTGCAGCCTGGAACAAATGAGTCCTATTCAGTCAGATGAGTGACTCCTGGTCAAGGTCTAAATGATAGTCAAAGACCAGTCCTTTTTGTTTTCCCAGTAAGTGCATCCCTGGAAAATTTAGTATATGTGAAAAGTGGCCAACTATACATATTTTATATAAGTGTAGGATACGGTTAGGTGCTAGGGTCCAAAATTATAAATGATGTTTTCCATTGGCATGAAAGTCTGAGGTAACAAGTCATGCAGGACAAGGGACACATCCTTACTGGGCAGAACTGCCTTGCATTGTCCCAGAAATCTAGCACCCCTGGCCTCCACCATTAGATACATTGCTGTGATCACCCAAAACATCCTCTTCCCACATTTTCCCAAATGCTCCTGCAGGGGCCATGCGGGCCCTTGGAGAACCATTGCTTTCCTGGCATCACTCGGTAGGAAGTGAGTAAAGCACTAATGCACATATGTGCCCTGAAGAAGCAGGGCACCCATGGGGTGTAAGCTAGCTGTCCAGAGAGCATGCATGTTAACTGTTAAAGCATTGTGGCGGTGGGGATAGAAATCAGAACAGTGGGTGCTGTGTGCAGTGGACAGTGACTACTAAGGGACACAAGGGAACTTGAAGGGGGATGGGAATGATCTATATCTTGATGGAGTATTTCTGGTATATACAGTTGTCACAGTTAATGGAATTTTACACTTAGGATTTGTTGCGTATTTCACTTTTTCTTTCAATAAAAAAGCCTGCAGACGTGAAAACAGTTAAAAATTCTTGTGGAGAATGCCTGGTCCTCTGAGACTCCACCTGTAGATTCTACTGTTATTACTTGACTGGAAGGCAGTGCTCAGGGACACGCTGTCTCTCACAGTCAATTTCGACAAGTCTTGTGTGGTAGGACTCAGTGTCATAGCCTTTGGCAAGTGCCTCGATTGGAACTGTGCTGGAGGGATGAAGGAAGGCAGAAAGGGCGAGGCAGAGCATTTAAAAGGGAACAAGGGACAGGAGACCAGAACCATTCCCCTCTCTGAGTCTGGTTTGTGTCGTCCAGGGGATTCGTAGGGACAAAACGAAGACCTCGTTAAATACCAGTCTAGCGGTCAAGAGGCTTTGGTCTGGCCCATATCTGTCCTTAGCCCTCTTGTGACAGTAGTCACATCCCTCTGTGCTTTGTCTTCCCCTTTGCCCTGAAAACCCACCAATCTGGCGGCTTCACGCCTTGTAATAGCTGAACAGCACCACCTAAAATCTCTGTTGCTCTCTTTCTTTGCCTTATCTTTATATCCTGCACATGAGATCCTTTGATGATTAAAAAATGTTCCTTGCCTCATTTGTACAGGTAAGGAAGCCACGTAAAACCATTGTGAGCTAGGCTTTTGTATCCACCCACCGATAGGAGGATGGCCAAACTGTCAGTGTTTCTTGGACTTTTTGAGATGTTGAGTGTTTCCGTTGCCTCTGTTGTGGGGCGGTTTTGTTTGGTCATAGTTGTGTAAATAAAGCTTTTTCTCAGGGGAAAATCTGTGAGAGCCATGCTGAATGCACAGGTGAGTTTTAGGATGTCTGTGTGGGGTGGAGTGTGTGTCGCTCATCTCTGCAGGATGAAAATGGCTGTGTCACATTTGGAGACCCCTCTGGGGTCACTTCCATGTTTTCCTTCCATGTCTTGAGTGGGGAACCATCCTGGGGGGATCTCCTGAGTAATTAGGTTGCTCTGTCTGTCCCCATAGGGGTGAGTGCTTCCATTTTGCATGATTGTGACTCTGGGTGTTCACGGGGCTCGGTGCCTCTCAGATTTTCCCACCAAAAGAGTCCTCTTGGGAAATGGAAAGTAAATGCTCAACCCAGTATGCCAAAGTGGCTCACCTTAATAGTTATTGATGCCTCACGTTTCAACTGTTGGGGGTTTTCCTTTCCGCTTCATAGTATAGCCATATTTTCTCTAATTTGAAAATAATAACTCCTCCCAGAATATATTTTGGTAAAATCAATACGCTAGAAAGATGAATTTTGAGTTTCTCAACTGTTTACAGCATCTCCTTGGGGGTTTGTGGAACAAGGACTTGCGCAAATACAGAATTCCCAAGTATTTTCCACTACTGTGTGGTTCTGTGGCTTTATAAGTAAGTTCCTTTATACTTCATCTTCAAAACTGATATTTTTGGTCTTGACAAAGTGGGAAATTATTTAATAGCTGTTTGAATCCTTGTAACAGGAGGTCGTAATTATAGATTTTATTTTAATACCATAACCCATTCCCCGTACATGTTTCCACTGGTTCTCAATAGAACATGGAAGTTGTGATATTTCATGAGCTAAAGAACCTGCTTTAGTCCTTGCTTTTTCCAGGCACTCATCCACAGTCATTTCTCAGCTATAGTCAATTGGTTGGAGCCTACTTCTCTTCATATTTCTTCATCATGCCAAATATGCATATACACTCATGTTGATTCACGTTCAGGATGGGAAGCTGTAGTAAACGATGCTGCGAACGTATTTATGAGGCCCTCAGTTGTCACAAGTGGACCATGGAAAGTACCATCAGGATTTCCTTTTCAATTGCAGAAGTGAGGCCCTGCTACTTCCGGTCCCTGGAAGAACAAGGATTCACCTCATGACATCTTTTCTCTTTTTCTGGGTTTCTGTAGAGTTTCCCGCAGAACTTCCCTTAAACCCAGACCCTGGAGGGTTCTGCTCTGCTTCTCAGCCAGCCACATGCCTTGCCATGGCCGATGCTGTATAGGGGGGATGGATGTGGACATGTGGATTGGGGTGTCTACCCGAGTGCATGCTCAGAGCCCCTCAAAATATGGGATGGAGCTGGGGGCTGGCTGAGGAGTCAGGTTTGGGGTTTAATGTAGGTAAAAACAGTGTAAGACACACCAAGGGCTGCTCTGTGTATATGCTGTGTTGACGGTGCATCCTGTGCTCAGATGCTGCCCCCAGCACCGGGTGCCTCTGCTGCCACTCTCCCCAGAAGTGGAGCCACACCGCGAGTGCATTCTCATGATGTCTGGGGCGTGTCTGATGCGTGCCACCTCTGTCCAGCGCCTGGCTTCTGTCCTGGAAGGCAAGATCCACAATGTGGGGGAATTCCTCAGGAACAAGAAGGAAATTCCTCAAGAATAAAAAGGCATTTATTAATAGATACTACGTGGCCACAAGTAGGAGCAAATGTCCCTCTCCCTGCACTGGGTTCCTGGGTCTTGAAACTGCCTAGGTTCTTGTGACAACCCCTCAGTCCCCCTGATATCACTTTTCTTGTGTCTGCCATGGGTATGGAATTTCTTGCAGAGTGAGAGGGTGGCGCTATAGATTAAGTCAGTCCTTCCTGAAGGAAGCTTCTGTTGGGAGCCAGTATGTTCCTTGTTAATTCTTATACTTAATCTCTGCTTTTGTAATTTAGTTCACATTGA